>NW_024104462.1:600000-785793 GCF_003945595.2 Pipra filicauda
TCTGAGTCCAGCAGGATGGCCAGGCCTCTGTACCCAGGTCTGACAGCGCAGGGGCCTGTGTGCTGCTCCAACCATGTGAGGGGTTGCTGTTGAAAGGACATGTAGGGTGGTTTAGCTTTTTGGTTATCAAATGGGAATTTATCCTTTTGCCATAAGGATAATTATCCTGTCCATTAACACCAGCACTTCCCAGTTCCTAACTGGGGCAGGTTGGTTTTCAGGACTGGGCTGGTGATGGAAGAGAGTTCCCTCCTACCCTATGGTGTGCACTGGGGCCCCCCAAAATGTGCCATCCCCACATTTCCACACCCGATAGCACGCTCACAGACCTTTGAGTGGTGTTTTTGCACTATCACTGTCTGATCTCTAGCACATGGCATTTGCCAGGCTGTTGATCCTGATTGCTCCTGAGGAGGACAAGTGGAGCATTTAAAACCTGCTGAAAGATTACAGAGCTCTGGAGTGAAAACGTTGGGTTGTGACTAATCTGGAAAGGCAGCTTTGATTCCACATGTGGCTGGTTTGGGACGTGGCGGGGGGAGAGGTGGGAGGATGTCACCATAAATCATCCTAGGCCAGAGCTGTGCCAGGAGATGAGCTGCCACCACCTCCCCAGGCCCTGCCACAGCCCCTCCTGCCCCCTGCTTTCCTCCAGTGCCAGGGTTAATTTCTTTTTAGTTGTTACTGGGGACCCTAAATCAAAGTGACAGAGGGAAGTGTGGGATACAGAGCCCTGCAGAAGGGCTGCATTGGGGAATGAGGGTCAGGGACTGTGGGTGTCACTGGAAAGCAGGAGGGACATGGGCAGGTGGGTGCCCAGTGGTCTCAAGCCTCTAATGTTTCAAGAGAACTCACAGGACTCCTCCCTGAGGGCTCAAGGCACATACTGTCTGCATTAACCATTCCTGAAAATGTTGTTTCTTGATGTCAAAGACCAGCCAGGCCATTTTCACCACAGCCTGACAAGAGGATGTGTTCCCTTATGAGTCAGCCCCTCCTTTTCCTCTTCCCCGGTTCATCCTGTCACTCGTTTCATTGCCAGCAGTTGGAGAGTCTGTACATGTTAGGTGGGAAAAGGTCCCACGAGGGAATCTTAAAAGTGTTTTTTGTAGAACCAAACTCTCCTTTTAAATCCCGAGACCACTCTGTGGTGTGGATGCACAAGGTTGGGAGAGGGGCACTTCCCTCCCCACTGCCATCGTGGTGTCCATGAGGGAAGCACTGATACTCTGAGACAGGAGCTGTTCTGACACTAATGGTGTTGGAGTGTTTGCCAAGTCGTGTCCAATGTGAGGAATGGAGTCAAGGCAGAGCCAGGGAAGTGTTATTTTTTGACCTGCTCTCAGAATCAGGTACCTGTGTCTGCTGAGCTGTTCTGCATTTGTTATACGCAAGCTTTGTCTCAGTCATGTAACACCACCGGCCATTCCTGACCTGGATCACAAGGGAATAGCTTGTCCTGGAGAAAAAAAAGAGAGGGCTTGTCACAATTCACCATCAGAGAGGCTGTTCTTAGTGTTTGCCTGCTGTTCCTTCATGCAGCCCAGCCTTTCCCCAGGTATTTCCTCCTGTGGAGGTCAGGGCTGGTTTTGTGGAGCTCTCATTTGCCCTGTAGTGCTGCTGCTCTATTCCCAGCTTCTTGCTCTTCTTGACATTCATTATTTACTCCCCTTGAGACACTGTATCCTCTCTGTCTCCTTGATTTCACTGACATTTTGTTCTGTCACTCAATGTCAGTCTGTGCTTGTTCTCCCCTCAATCTCACTAAAGCCATGACCCAGCATTTAATGCATCTTGATTTCCCTGATACACTTCAAATCACAAAAAAGAAATAAATTATAAGAATTTCCAAGGCATATTCAGATGGTTTTCTCTGCATTGTGTAATTCATGCCTTCTTTTGTCTCTGAATATCTGCTCTTCATTTTTCTTATCCCTTATGATTTGCAGTGGGAATGAAGCCTGTGTAGGTCTGCAGTCATTTTCAGTGATAATAACTGATAATGGCTTTTTTCTTCAAAGAAGATATCTTGATATAGTATTATTTATGTACAGATGTAAAGAGTTATGAAAGCTTAAGAGGAAGGCATAATTTTTAGTAACTTCTTAGAAAAACTTTTAAAGGAGGTGACAACTTCAGTGTTCATCAACATATTCTGTCACCTTCCCAGGACTGTTCTCATCAATCATGCGAGAGCTGGCCAACCTCACACATGATGGTCCCAAGTGGATGGTACTGGATGGAGATATTGATCCAATGTGGATTGAATCTCTTAATACTGTGATGGATGACAATAAGGTAATGGATACAAGGTAAAGCAGCAGGTATTCCTTGTCGGGTGTGATTCAGCCCAGGAGAAATGCAGGTGCTGAAATAACACCTCATGGAATAATGCAATTGTGTTCCTTCAGGTAGACCAAACAATATTGCATAAAGGAAATGGTGCATGAGGGAAATAGCTCAGAGTTTGTTTTCATTGGAATTTCCCTTTTCTGGAGAGTTGCTTGTGAGTAATAACGAATGTCCTGATCATGACTTCAGGCCCCTTAAAAATAGACTAGGGGCATAATTCTAGACCCCGAGGGAGTGCTGTGGATTCTGGGTTGAGGGAGAAGGGTCATTCTACTGCCTGTTAGAAATCATATCATAGACTCACAGAATGGTTTGAGTTGGAAGAAACCTTAAAGCTCGTCTTGCTCCATCCCCCTGCCATGGGCAGGGACACCTTCCACCATCCCAGGTTACTCCAAGCCCCGTCCAGCCTGGCCTTGGACACTTCCAGGGATGGGGCAGCCACAGCTTCTCTGGGCAACCTGTGCCAGGGCCTCCTTACCCTCACAGGGAAGAATTTCTTCTTAATATCTAATGCAAACCTACTCTTTGAGTTTGAAGCTGTTCCCTCTTGTTCTGTCACTCCAGATCCTTGTCTGAAGTCCCCCTCCAGCTCTCTTGGAGCCCCTTCAAGTACTGAAAGGCCACAATTATGTCACCCCAGAGACTTCTCCAGGTTGAACAACCCCAATTCTCTCAACCTTTCCCCATAGCAGTGGTGCTCCAGCCCTTGGAACATTTTGATGCCTGCTCTGGACTCACTCCAACAGCTCCATGTCCTTCCTGTGCTGGGCCCCCAGGGCTGGAGGCAGCTCTGCAGGTGGGGTGTCATCAGAGCAGAGCAGAGGGGCAGAATCCCCTCCCTTGAAGTGCTGGTCACAGTGTTGGGATTGCAGCCCTTTGCCAAAGAGCTCCTCGGGAAGCTGGGCTGAGCAGCCAAGGGCTGAATGCTCTTCATGGCTGTTCCTGGGCGAGCTTCAGTCTGTCTGTCTGTCTGTCTGTCTGTGTGCCACATGCAGGTGCTGACCCTGGCCAGCAATGAGAGGATCCCTCTGAACCCGACGATGAGGTTGCTCTTTGAGATCAGCCACCTGCGCTCGGCCACCCCGGCCACCGTGTCCAGGGCGGGTGAGTCCCGGCGTGAGTCCCACCCTGGGATTCTGCACGGAGCAAGCAGAATCTAGTGCTGTTAGTCAGCCTTTTGTTGGCCAACTTGGTCCCTCCTGAAAGCTCCCAGCCTGGGAGCACAGCTGCCCTTGGTGTGCAGGGTCGCTTCCTGAAGCACATGGACAAACTGAGGATCCTGACCCTGGATCCACGTGGGGACCTGTCACCATGCTGGGAATGTACCCAGAGTGCTCTGACTGCTGATGTGTGACCATGGCTCCAGCACTGCTGAGACAGTGCTCCTGCACAGCTCTGATGGATGAGGAGAGGGCCAGTCTCTATCCCAAAATGCTCCTGATCGTTGGAGAGGTTCATGGGAGAAGGGAATGAAGGTGTCTCCTCATGTCTGGGGCCCAGAGCAATAACCAGCCTCAGACAAGATCATGCTCAAAATTTGGAGCAGAGTCATGAAAAGTGTTCTGGTTTCCTGAGTTCCATCTCTTCACTCTTAATGTTTCTACTCTGCAGTGGGGCAGGAGGAGGGAGCAGGTAATGGGGCACCAGGTGTGTCTGGCAGGGTTTTAGTTGTGTGAAAGTAGCTGAGAAATTCTGCTGGGAAATTGTGGTCTCTACTGTGTCCTCACTGTATGTTCTCTCTTCCTCTGGGCCTGAAGGGATCCTGTACATCAACCCATCGGACCTGGGCTGGAATCCCCCGGTGAGCAGCTGGATTGACCGGCGAGAGATCGAGTCTGAGAGAGCCAACCTGACCATCCTGTTTGACAAGTACCTGCCAGTCTGCCTGGACACCCTCAGGACAAGGTACCACCTGGAGGCAGGGGCTCACTCACCACTTTCCAGACCAGCTGTGCTGGGCCTGTGCTCTGTGTAATGTGTGCCCAGTGTTCTCCTGGTCCCCAGGGCCCTGAGTGGTGTTGACTTCAGCTCAGAGGAACATCAGGGGGAGGGGGCAGCTGACACTCCTGCCCATCCTTGTCTGGGCACATCTGTTCCTCACTGGATAGTGACTTGATTCTGTGCTTGTATCGGTTCTGTATCTCTTGGAAAGTTAATCCAGGAGATCCTAAAGAGGAAGTCTTTCCAGTCTCCTGATGTGTCAGCCCAGACCCGAGTTAACTCCACAAGTTATTTTTCAGCAGAGCAGATTTAGACCACTGCTGAAGGGAATTTTTCCATGTGCAGTGTGGAAGATGGAGAGGTCCTCTTTTATCCTCTCCCCACTTCTTTTCTTGCCACATGTATTTTCCTGCCCCTTGGGGATGAGAAGGAAGCTGGTGTTTGTAGAAGAGGGTGGATTGCTCTCCAGGCAGTCTTCTCTTGAATTTCTTTCCTGATGCATTTGAACACAATCAAGTCAGTCTGTGTGAGCATCCAGCTGGGCATGTTTCCTGGCTGGACACCAGACTGATGAACATGAAGATCTTGGATATTTGAAGGGGTCCTGGTGCTCCTTGGCTTGAGTTACACTCAAAGTAGTGCCCACAGAGAAGTTGGGCAAGACCACAGTTCTTGCTTGTCATGATGGGACACAGCTCTCTGACCCACACAGTGGTGAGGACTGGCCAAAGGAGAGATCCAAAAACCTTGAGGGAGGGAGCTGGTACTTGGAGGGGGCCTGTGAGAGAGAAGGGAACAAACCTTTTGGCAGGGCCTGTTGCAATAGGACAAGGAGTGATGGTTTTAAACTGAAAGAAAGGATATTTAGATTAGGTATTAGGAAGAAATTCTTGGCTGTGAGGGTAGTGAGGCCCTGGCACAGGTTGCCCAGAGAAGCTGTGGCTGCCCCATCCCTGGAAGTGTTCAAGGCCAGGGCGGACGGGGTTTGGAGCAACCTGGGCTAGTGGAAGGTGTCCCTGCCCATAGCAGAGGGGTGGACTAGATGACCTTTAAAAGGTCCTTTCCAACCCAATCCAGTCTATGATTGTATGATTCTCCCATCTTCTGCTTGTTCCCCATAGCTGCATTTGCATTAAAAATGTAAAAAAAGAAGAAAAGTCAAAGTACAACTCAGTTGTCAGCCCCAACGGGGAGGGGTCAGGAGGAGCTGCTTTAGTGCAGGCAGTGCTCCTTGGGAGTGGGAGCTGGGAATCTTGCTAGGGAGCTGCTCTCTGGGTGCCCAAGCTGCTGTAGCCATTGGCAGCAAAGTCCATCTGACACCTTCCACCCTCTTTGCTGATCATTGTGTCAGCCCATGAAATCCCAGGATTAGCTGCAGCAGCCCTGAGCAGAGCATTTTGGTAGCTTGCTTAATTCAGAAATTGTAGAACCAACCTTTCAAATAGCTGTAATTACTTTATGGAGGACTTCAGTGCTGCTACAGTATTAGTTTGGAATTCTGTAAGTGTAGCTTAAACGAATGTAAAATGGCAAGATGAAAGGTTTGATTTTATTACTCCTCTATTTGACCGCTTTTCAACTCCTCGTGTTCCCAGGAAATCATTGCCTTCAGCAACTCTTCCATTTTACTTCTTTCAAGAGGATCAAAGTTTTAAAATGCTTGAAACTTCTGATTACTGTTATTATGTGTGTGTGTGCCAGTGCCAGAGGGAAGGGATGGATGTTCTCCTTAGTGCTGTTCCGGGGAATGAGACAAGGAAAAGGGAATGAGACCCACACTGCTGACGAGGAAAATACGGATGTTCTGACAAAGCATTCCTGCCTTGCCTTCTTGGGCTGAAGCAACCCTGGTGTTTCACCCAGTTGTATTCCCCATGCTCTCAATTTTCATCCCTTAGATTTAAGAAGATTATTCCCATTCCTGAGCAGAGCATGGTTCAGATGCTGTGTTACCTCCTGGAATGCCTCCTGACTGAGGAGAACACACCTTCTGACTGTCCCAAGGAGCTCTATGAGCTTTACTTTGTCTTTGCTGCTGTCTGGGCCTTTGGTGGATCCATGTTTCAGGACCAGGTAAGAAGGGAGGTGCCACATCAGCATCTTTCATACAGATCTCTTTTTTCTTTTTTTCTTTTTTTCCTACTTTCCTAGACCCAATGCTGTGTCAGTGATGGTGTTTGACCCAGAAACCTCAACTGAACAATCCCTTTTACTAAAGGCCTTGTTATCCAGGGGGTAACACCAAAGAATGTCTAGGGGGTCATGGGATGGAGGTGGGGGGATGTTTGCTTATGAAGAAACATTTCACTGGGAAGAAACATCCGGTTAATTTATAGCGGTGTGTGGATGTGCATAATGTGATCAAATTAAGAGGGACTGATCAGATGAATCTGTCAGTGGAGCCTTATCCACCCACCTGACTGTGCAGGGAAATGTGCAGGTATAGCACAAACCTGTTTCTGCCTTATTAGATGGATGCTGAGAGTTGGCTGCCCTCAGTTTCTGGTAGAATTACACAAGAAAGGGGTGGTCAGTGGGGCAGAGCAGAATGGGCTTTGTGCTCCCCCTGAAGTGGAACACCCTTGGCTGAGTGTGCTGGTGAGGCTGAGGTGGGTGGTTGGAGCTCTCAGGTTGACCTCCCGTCTGGGTGAGCAGCTGTTGGGGGTCTCTGCAGTGAGGAGCTGGGCTTGGTTGGGGTGTTGGTGGATTATAAGGGTCCAGAAAGCTAAGATGATCCCCGATATGGGGGCAAAAACTAGAATACTTCATTGAACAAGCGAGTGCAATTTAAGGGTCTTGGGGGCTGGACATGTTAATGAGGAGGACGAGTTGTGTTAATTAGGGGATGGCTTTACATTAACTAGAGGATTACACAGGTTTCTGCTACAGTTACACAATTGCTTAATATTTCCCTTAACCAGGATTACATGAGGGGGAAGAAAACAAAGGGGTTTCAACACGGTTTGATAACTTCATCTCAAAGTCCTTCCTTATCCTGCTGCAGGAGCCAGGTTAATCCACATGGTTGTACATCAACAGGTCTTGTGAGGAAGGTCAAGTCCTTCAGATTAAGTGATTTCTCTCAGCTTCTGTTGCCCCAGGTTTACCGCACAGACCCTAACAGTTCTTTTTCTGCGGGTATCCGAGTTTTGGACTGCAACAGTGGATGGATGCCCATAGCCCAGGAGGGCACAGTCCAGATACAAAGGAGTTCTGGAGGGCACAATCCAGAGATCAAGCTCCTCTTGGGCTGTGAGGATTAATCAGCCTGTGGTTCATTAGCGGCACCTCTGACGTTCAAAGCACTCTCTTGGCCACGGGGCAGAGGGAAACAGGGCCCTCCTGTCCTTGCTGCTTCCCATAGCACATCCATCCCATGGATTGATTGCAGCTGTCAGCCCAGAATCCATCTGTCCTCATTAGAGGAGGTGGGCGTGATCTCTGCCAGGGAGGTATCCCTGGGAGGCAGCACTGGATACTGCACGTTTCCAGCCCCCTCCCAGCTCCTGGTCCTTCAAACGTGGGAGAAGCACAAGCAATCCCAGCTGGGCTGAAACACAGCTGCCTTGTGGGAGCTGGAGCACATGAACAACAGGGATCTTGGGAAAGATTTAGGCTTGCCTGGGGGAGGCAGGGTTGTTTTGCTGCCTCTGTCTCTGCCCTGATGCCTTGTAAGCAGGAGGGAAGTGGGCATCTCCTTTTGCCCATGTCCCATTCTGCCCTGTTTTCTGGCCACGTGGCCTCGACACAGCAGGGCTGTCTCTTGATTTCCAAGCAATTGGAAAAGCTGCTGCTGTTTCATAGCTCCCAGCTGTTAGCAGTGATAACAGACAAGAGGGCAGTGGGCTGTGTACTTGCCTGTGCTTGCAGGATGCCTTCCCAACCTCCCTTGCATTGCTGTTTCCACACTGATGGCTAGGAAGGCTGGAGATTTTTCACGTAATTGGTTCAGGGCAGGCAGGAGAAACCTGAAGCGCTTGTAGAGGGATCTGAGGGCACGTGTGGTATGTGAAGACCTGGATTTGGAGTCCCAGGCTTTCAGCAGGTGGCACAGGATCAGTGGCAATGTCTGCAAAACTGCTGCTGGAGGCACGTTTGGCATCGGCTGGAGCTGCTCACTCTGGTCCTGCCTGGTCCCTGCTGGGGCCTGCTGTGTGGTCACATCTCCTGGTCAGAGGATAAAGCCTGTTGTCCTGCCTATGGGTCTGCCCAGTGGCAGGACACTGCTGTCAAGGGCTCAGAGAGCCGAACCTGGTGTCTGGTAGGCTGCATGTTGTCTGGAATATGTGGAGGTCTCTCCATGAACCTGACACCAGAGATGTTCCCCCTGCTGTTCTCAGGGGATGCTCAGGTGCTCACTGGGGTCCCAGTGTGTTTTGTCCATGTTCCTCAGTGCTAAACCAACAACATCTGCTGGACTCCTTTTGTTTGCTTCCAGCCAAGGAGCAGATATTTCAGGGAGGGATAAACATTGGTCAAGCTCAGCATGGTGCTCCCTTGGTGCCATCACACCTCATGGCCATGGAATGACCTGTATGAGTCCAGCTTTCTTGGGTCTTGTGGAGGATTTAACCCTCCATTCCCTGTGTGCCAGCTGGGAAAAACTCAGCCTTAGTGTTGTCAGTGCAGGATGAGTTGAAAAGCCAACAAACCAAACCTGGAGAGCACGCCTGGTCCCTGACCAGCAGTACAAGCTGCTGTCTCCTCAGAGGGGCTTCCAGCTCCTGGGCTGAGTTCCCTGGAGCGGGGGCGGGTGGCACATGGGCACAGCGTTCCCACGCCATGGCAGTCAGTCCCTGGCTGTGCTGGCTCCCCAGGAGCAAGGCCGTGGCACAGCTGGGTGGGTGGCACAGCGTGCAGGCACAGCATCCCTCAGGAGGGTGCTGGGCTGGGAGGCTGGGCCGGGCGCTGCCGCTGTGCCGCTCTGTAAATGTCAGCAAGGAGAGCACAGCACCACGGCCCAGAGAGGGGCAGCCTCCTGAAAAATGAGCCAATATAAAAGCTGTTTATTGCTCCCCACTGAGGGGGCCCTTCGTGCTGACCTTTTGCTGCTGAAATGTCAGGACAAACAGGCTGGAAGGCTTCCTGTTGCTCTGTTTGGGGGTGGGGAGAGGGGCCCTGGATAAAAACAGATGATAGATTTGCCATTTCCAGGCTCTGAAATGAACAGAAATCCATATGGGGTTTTTGTTAAGGAAGCAGTTTGAGCTTGACACTGTTCTGGCAGTAGAGCTGGGGCTGGAACTGCTCCACTTAAGGGCTCAGGGAGGCAGGCAGCCCATCCCACTGCTCTGCAGGCAGGGTAAGGGCAGCACTGAGAGAAAGCTTTTAGCAATGCTGCCCGTCCCTCTCTGCTGCTCCACTGCCAGGCCAGGGGGTTGTGACAACGGGAGAATGGAGATTACAGTCATATTGTCCCTCTGGGTAGCACAAGACTGCAAAATCCTGGATACTAATAATGTGTTTTGCAAGTCCTCTGGTCTTTTGAGGGATAGTGGCTCGGGGGACTTCGCAGAGGGTACTCAGTTCAAACCCAGGATTGCTGATAGCGGCTGAGCAATCCATGTGTGCTGGCCCATGGGGTGGCTGTGGGGAGGAGAGCACCTGTGCTGCTAAAACTGGCTCAGTTATGCATCTGGTCATTCACAGACATGTTTTTAGCAGCACTTTTCCCCTCCCTCCTCCACTTCTACCCAGGGCTGAAGGTTGCAGTCCCTATGGTCTGTGTGGGAAGGTGGAGCGACTGGCCCAGTGTCACAGAGGAAACTTGGGGCAGGAGAGGGGACTAAGCATAATTTGCCAGTCCTGACTCAACATCTAAAGCCAAAACTGTCACCCTAGCTCTTGACAAGAATTCAGATGCTCCAAAATCTCTGTGCGGAAGATAGGATGGCAAAAAGCAGGAAAGCAGGTGCTTCTCAGGCACGGAAACAGCCACAGGAGCACGGTCCCTCTCCAGGGCTTTGTTACACTGGTGTCTGCAGTGCTGCTGCTCCTGCTTGAAAAGAGGCCAGAAAACAACAACCAAGTGTTTGCAGAGTGGTGTGATTTATGAGGAAGGGCTTTGGTATGCATGCTCTGACTGTCCATGGCCACAGATGGAGATGGATGTGGTGTCCTTGTCTGTTGGAAGAAGTAGGCACCAAGAATCAATCAAGTGTCTGTTTAGGCATAGGCACGTATTTCTCTTTTTCAAATTGATCCATCTATTTCATCTCAGACAGACTAGGAGTGATCAACACAGAGGATGAATTATTTAGGGGAATAAATAGGAGTGATGAGAAGAAATGAAGAAATTGAAAAATTAGGCTTAATAATAGGAAAAAGGATAAGATCATTATCTTGTGGAATATATTTTGGGGACTAATCCCACTCTGTTGGACAGGGATAGATAACATTCTCCATCACTAATGAATTTCTCCAGATTAGCATATTTTCTCCTGTCTTTGTCTTGCAGCTTGTGGACTACAGAGTGGAGTTCAGCAAGTGGTGGGTGGCAGAATTCAAGACAATCAAGTTTCCCTCTCAGGGCACAGTCTTTGACTTTTACATTGATCCAGAAACAAAGAAGTTTGAGCCTTGGTCTAAACTTATTCCCCAGTTTGAATTTGATCCAGAGGTGCCATTACAGGTAGGTGACCCCAGGTGTTTGTTTGGCTGGGAGGACGTGTTTTAGTGACTGCGCGGGGGTGTTTCAATGAAGTCTGGTGAAAAGTCAGGCACTGCACACTAAGGATGGATACAGCTAAATTACCCATCCTCTGTACTGTGCTTTGACTGTCTCCCAAATCTGAGTTATGTACAGGAAGGGCAGGGACAGGCCACCCCAAGGACCCAGGAACTGGTGTGCCCCGGGTGCAGAATGGGGGAAACTGGCCTGCAGAGAGAAGGGATGTGAGACAGAGTAGGGACAAAGCCCCTGAGACAACATCTCATCATTCTGCCTGGCTGGAAATAGAGATGGGTTTATGTTTTGGCCAAAAAAAGGGTTGCCAGCTGTGCTTCCCTGTCCTTCCAGAAGTGCCACAGTGAGCAGATGACTTATAAAAACTGTCACTGCTTTAGCAAAGTGTGTGCTCATGGACAGATCCAGCTGCTGCTCACAGCACCAGCCATCAGGGTTCCACCTGCAAAGATTGATTTTAATGGCTGGCAGCAGCGTGTCCTTCCCTTCCTAGTGCAGCCTGGAAACTGGGATTACCACACTCATTCCTGGCTCTCCCAGTTTTACTTTTCCTCAGGTCATGTTTGTACAGACTGGGAATGAGATGCTGGAGAGCAGTGCCAGGAAAGGGCCCTGGGGGTCCTGGTGGTGCCAGTTGTCCCTGAGTCAGCAGTGCCCTGGCAGCCGGGGGGGCAACCCTGTCCTGGGGCATCAGGGAGGGGATTGTCCTGCTCTGCTCTGCCCTGGGGCGGCCTCACCTCAACATTGGGGCAGTTTGGGGGGACACAATGGAAGGAAGAGATGGAGCCATTAGAGAGTGTCCAAAGGAGGGAAGGAGGATGGGGAAGGGCCTTGATTTGAAGGTGTGTGAGGACACTGAGGGCACTTGGTGTGTTCAGCTGGAGAAGAGGAGACTGAGGGGAGACCTCAGTGCAGTTCCACCTTCCTGGGCAGGGGCAGAGGAGGGGCAGGGACTGAGCTCTGCTCTGGGGGACCAGGGACAGCAGCCAGGGAATGGCTGGAGCTGTGTCAGGGCAGGCTCAGGTTGGATCTCAGCCAAAGGTTCTTCCCCCAGAGGCTGGTTGGGCACTGCCCAGGCTCCCCAGGGCAGTGGGCACAGCCCCAAGGCTGCCAGAGCTCCAGGAGGGTTTGGCTGATCCTCTGGGGCACAGGGGGTGACTCTTGGGGATGGGCCTGTGCAGGGCCAGGGGTTGGACTCGATGATCCTTGTGGGTCCCTTCCAGCTCAGCACATTCTGAGACTCTGTGAGTCTATGACATGGCTGTGAGGTGGTGGCAGTGATGGGGACAATCACCTGCTCTTTCTGCCCCTCAGGCTTGCCTGGTGTCCACCCCTGAGACAGTGCGTGTGCGGTACCTCCTGGACAGGCTCCTGGAGCGCCGGCGCCCCGTGATGCTGGTGGGCAGTGCGGGCACAGGGAAGTCTGTGCTGGTGGGGGACAAACTCTCCTCTCTGGACACAGACACGTATGTGGTGAAGAAGGTCCCGTTTAACTACTACACCACCTCTGCCATGCTGCAAGGTAAGGCTCTGACTGAGTCACAGCTCTCCTGGCACCTTCCCGAATTCCCGGGGCAGCCATAGGGGTTTGGAGAGTTCAGGGGTCGACCTGTAGGTGGGCTGCCCGTGTGGTTTGTGGGCACTGCACTGGCACCTGCAGACCCTTAAATCCCACAATGAAACTCTCTGGTCAGCAGAGCCCTGGTTTTGTGGAAGATGTTGTTTTCCAACATGAGGATTTGAATCCTGAACCCCTCACCCTGAGGGCTGTGCCAAACACAGGCTTCATTCTGCTGCAGTTTTTATGGCTTGTACTTAACCTGAAGTGTGTCTTTAATGTCCTGGAATTTAAGCCCATGCTGAATAGGATAAGTTTCTTGACAAGGATCCAAACTGTCCTCAGGATGCAATGATGGGAATTGCATCCCAATTAAGCAGAGGATGGTGCTAATGGATAAGTGCAGGCTGTAAGCCACGGCTGGATCCTGGGGCTGTCCTCCCATCCTGCTGCAGCCTGACAGAGCAGGTCTCACATCACCCCCTCCCCAGGGGCACAGGGCTTGCTGACTGGGGGGATCCAGAGCCCCAGGGAATGTCCATAAGGATATCTCTGATCGGGATTTTGGCAAATCAGTGAAATATTAAGTTTGATCCCAAGATAAGGTCAGTTTTGCTGTGCAGTCTCTTCAGAGATGAAGAGAAAGGATGTAGTTCTGGAAAAGTGGCTCATTTCGAAATGGTGTCCCAAGAGAAATAAATAATTTTACATGTATTTACTAACCAGTAATGAATCAACCTGGTTTGAGCTGAACAACAGCAGTGAGTCACTGTATATAACACTGCTTCCTCTATTCAGCTTGGTTTGACTCAAAAGTCCTGAAATCCTTCTACTTCCCCAGAGAAGCTGTGGCTGCCCCATTCCTGGAAGTGTCCAAAGCCAGGCTGGACAGGGCTTGGAGCAACCTGGGATAGTGGAAGGAGTCCCTGCCCATGGCAGGGGTTGGAGTGAGATGAGCTTTAAAGTCCCTTCCAACCCAAACAGTTCTGTGATTCTCTGATGACATGTGAAGCACCAGGCAGACCAAGGATTAACCTTCCCTGTTTGGTTGTTCCCAGCTGAGGGTGCCAGGTGGGGACACCTCCCAGCCAGGGTCAGAGCTGAAGGCAGGGAGTGTCCTGGGCTTCGTCCCTGCTCTGCCAGGCTCCCAACACTGCAAACATCCTGGGAAAGGTTTTGTAGAGAGGTGACAACACAGGCCCAGCCCATGCTCTGTGGGCTGGGACCATGTGGCAGAATCACAGAACATTCTGAGTTGGAAGGGACCCACAAGGATCAAGTCCAGCTCTTAAGTGAATGGCCCATACAGGGATCAAACATGACCTTGGTGTTATTGGCACCATGCTCTGACCAACTGAGTGTTGTGGGGCCACAGCTGCTTCCTGGGGCAGGTTGGGAGGATTTCTGGGCTTGCTGGAGCCTCCTGCCTGAGCTCATCACCCCACAGGGCAGTGTCTGTGCCTCTGCACACAGTGAGAAGGCAAATTATTTGGCTTACTTGTCCTTCAAGACAAAAACTGGGTAAAGCCTCCCCTTTTGGCCAGTCTTGCAGCCCTGGGAGTGTGATGGTTATCACAGAATCCCAGAATATGCTGAGTTGGAAGGGACCTACAAGAATCATCCAGACCAGCTCCTGGCCCTGCCTGAGAGGATCAGCCAAACCCTCCTGGAGCTCTGGCAGCCTTGGGGCTGTGCCCACTGCCCTGGGGAGCCTGGGTAGTGCCCAACCAGCCTCTGGGTTCAGGCCTGTCCTTTCCTCCCAGCGTGGGGTGTCTGGGAAATGCCCTTGGGTTGGTGGGTGGGCTGAGCTGCCTGGGGGGCACCTGTGCTGTGGGTGCCCCTCTGGCCAGGTGGGTGTGTGCAGGGGAGGGGGCTGATAGGGGCAGAGCTGGCTGGGTGTCCCTGTTTGCTCTGAGCTCTGGGCTGAACCCGTGACTTCCTCTGCAGAGCACAGCAGAGGACATCACGGGGATGAAGATGTGGCTGGGAGATCTGCTCTGGGAAGTGTGATTTACACAGCTTGGCCTCCTTCCCTACCGCTCATTTTTTAGAGTTAATTTTTCCCTTTTGTTGGAGTTTGTCAGTTGGCTGCTTTTTTGTTGCTCGAGCAGGTGCCTCTTTAGATTTGTAAAATGTGCATACAAAGCAGTTTGGGATTTTTTATTTTTATTTACTTTAAAAAGAGCTTGAAAGCCAGGAATTCTTAGACAAAGTGCCTGCTGGGACAGAGATTTTTAAGGTGCAGAGCTGCATCCTTCAGGGGGAGCACAGAGTTGTCATTCAAACCATAACTGCAGGCCTATGGCTTACAGAATTTCACATGCATAAAGGTTAAAAGGAGCCCGAATCTCTCTGTGCCCAAACCTGGGACCAGTTTAGGGATTTTCTTTGGTGTATTGTGACCAAATACCACGTTCTGTGGCCCCTGATCTGCTGCTTTGTGCCCTTTTGGACCTCTGCTCCTCCTCACTGCTCCATTAGCCCTACCCTGATATCATTCCACACCTTCCCACTCCAGATCTGCCTTAAGAAAATGACAATAAATGTTGTTTTTTGGGGGATGAGTATTTTTTATCCCCTTGACCATCAGCCAGCAGGCAAGAGGAGCCACACTGGCCAAGTCTGGTGTGCACTGAGTGTTCCATTCAGGGGCTGCTGGGGGTGTGTCAGGAGCTCAGAGGCAGCAACAGGGACCCTCCAGAATTATTGTGGGATATGGCTCTGAATTAAAATGCAACTTCCACAAACATGTCACTTCATCCCCAGTAATTGCATTTCACTATGATGAATCTCCTGCATCCTTGTTTAACCTCGAAAAGGGCTGATTTTATATGTTAATTAAGGCTTAATTAAATTTAAATTAAATGCTTATTTGAAACACTTAATTTGACTTGCCACCAGAAATTTCAAATATTGTGGTTTTATTGAAGGGGGAGAGAGACTCTGCTGAGGAAAAATCCATCATCTTTCTGAGCACAATTCATGCCTTTTTGTAGCAAGTGTCTATGGCAAGAAAACAGCTGAATTCTGAGCAGTGGGCAAGCCAGACTGTCTGCAGGGAAAAAGTGGGGGGGTTAAAAGATTTGTCATCAAAAAGCCAGAATATAATTTTTTTAAAAATATCTCTGGCCCTTGGTAAGCAATGGCTGAAGTGAACATTTGCACAAGGAGATTTTTATTGAAATTCCTAGTCATCCCTAATTACAAAGTGTTCCTTGTCATGCTGCTTAACCCCAAACTGAGCCAATGCAACAAGTTCTGTCTCCATCCCCAGGAGAGCAGGGAGCCCCTGAGAGCTCCCTGATGTCCAAGAAAGCTCCTTGGCAGGAAAATCATCCCAGGATCTGGGCAGAGGAGAGTTGCTGCTATGTGCTTTGCCACTTACTGAGGCAGGAAAGGTTCTTTGGGCTGCAGTGAAAGGAATCAATAAGCTGTAAAATATTATGTGCAGCAGTGTGGGGTGATTTGCATTAAATATCAGCCCAGCATCATAAATATTCCCCATATGTTATTGTCTAGAGCAACATATAACCTCAGCCTTCTGCTAAACAAAGGAAAATCTTTCAGAGCTTCGAAATGAGAAGTTTTCTCTCCACGCTGTCCTTTGCTCATGGGTGACCTGACTGAAAACTGGGTGGGAATGTGACAGCTCATTTTGCAATTGAGTCTTGTTGCATTTTCTGGAGGTTTGGGTAATGCTGGGGAGGGGATCAGAGAACTGATTGGTATTTGGGGTTGTTCAGCCTGGAGGAGAGAAGGCTCCAGGGAGACCTTCTAGCACCTTCCAGTGCCTAAAGGGACTTCAGGAGAGCTGAAGAGGGACTTGGGAGAAGAGCATGTAATGTCCCATCCCTGGGAGTGTCCCAGGCCAGGTTGGACGAGGCTTGGAGCAACCTGGGATAGTGCAATGTGTCCCTGCCCTTGGCAGGGGGTTGGAACTAGATGATCTTTAAGGTCCTTTCCAACCCAAACCATCCTGTGATTCTGTGATTATATCTGGTACATTCAAATAAATAATATTATTTTGATTGTTCTAAAGTTGTTCAGGATTTTAGCCCTGAAAACACCCATTTCCTTTGTCTAACAAGCATAAGAAGTGCATTTTCATTCACAAAATCAGCTTTGCTCCTGGGCTTCGTGCCCCAGCACCTTCTTGGTTCTATCCTAGTGCCCAGTCACTTCTGCCTGGGCTCAGGGGGTGTCTGTGGTACATCTGGGGCAGGGCAGTGGAGGGGACACACTGCCTCCGTGTTGTGGATCAGAATAAACTCACAAAGCAGGATTGAGTTTAAAAAAATGGGCAGAAGGGATTCAAAAGGCTTTATCTTGCATGAAAAGCTTTGTTTGCTCTGAAGTAAACCAGGCTTGTAGCAGAGCGTTTGCTGTGTTTTGTTTGCAAGGAGGAACTGAAAACTTTGTGATTTGGGTTGAGTCAGACAAAAATCTGCCTGAGGGTCCCTGCCAGCCACAGTCTGGGGACAGCCACCATCCTGCCAGCCCCTTGAAGGGCTCCTAGGTGCTCCATAAGCACAGCCTGGGGACAGCCACTGTCCTGTGCCAAGACCAGCTCTTCCTCCCCAGAGAGCACCGAACAGCCTAGATGGATCCGAGGGGGCCACAGGCTTCCCGCTCTGCCCACCCGGACCCTGCCTGCCCTCAGAGAGCTGGGCTCCTGCTGGAGCTGCTCACACTGGGCTGAGGAATCATTTCTATTTCCCTCTGCCCAACAGGTGTGCTGGAGAAGCCTCTGGACAAGAAGGCTGGCAGGACCTACGGCCCCCCGGGCACCAAGAGGCTCGTGTACTTCATCGACGACCTCAACATGCCCCAGGTGGACACGTATGGGACAGTGCAGCCCCACACCCTGCTCAGGCAGCACCTGGACTATGGACACTGGTAGGAGGCTTGGGGGCCAAGACCTTTTCATCCAGCTCTGCTGTTGGGGATGGAGTTTGAGAGGAAGTCACAGTGTGTATCCCTCTTCCCATCCCATGTTGGCCACGGCATCTGGCTGGGCTGGGCTGGGCTGGAGCTTGCTGGGAGGCTCTGGGTGAACAGGCCATTGTGCACCCTCAGGGTGTCCCCTGTCCCCAGCAAAGACACTCCCTGCCTGGCTGAGGGAGCTTCACTCCACTGCTGCTCAGTCTCGTGACTGATCCCAGTGCAAAGCCTGCAAGGCTCAGCCTGAGCCCTGCCGTGCTGAGAGTGGGGGAAGGACATGGATTGGCCTCAGCTGGAATGACCCACCCCTGCTGTGATCACCTGAGGCTGTTTTCAGTTAGGCAGCAGCAAACAGGCATTTTCCAGGCACAGGTAATGTGAAGGAAAACCACTGACAGTGCTTTGGAAGGAGATTGGTGCGTTTGACACCTCAGCCAGCAGTGCTGTGTGGGACAGGGATACTCCTAGCTCTCCCACAGAGAATACAGGGCAAGGACTTGGAGCAATTCCAAGTCTCCTCAGCTGCGTGTGTGCCTGACCTTGGCCAAAAGCTTCCCAAGTACAGGGACAGTGGGGTGGAGGCAGAAATTTGGGGTTGTGGGTGTTGGGAAGGTTGGGCAGAAAGAGAGCTTAGGGGGTGTATGGGAGCACTGACAAGTGGGGGACACCCTGTGCCCCCTTGTCCCTCCCAGGCTCTCCCGAGCTCTCTAACCCCTCTTGGCAGTGCCCCTCAGGTGTTGCCCCCTCGGTGGTCCCACTCACAGCCCATCAGGGTGCAGCTCACCCAGGGTGGTGAGCAAGGAGAGGGGCACAGCTCCCTGTGCTCTTGGGCTGACCTGGCCCAGCAGTGACCCTGAGCTCTGCTCTGGGGGCTGTACCCCAGCTCTTCCAGCAGCCCCCCCATCCTTCCCCATGGGCAGCGCTGGGCAGCCCTTCTACCCCATCCCAGGCTGGCCCAAACCGGAGGCACTCCTGGGATTTCCCACAATTTCCACACCAGTGATGGGTCTGACCTGAGGGCTTTGCTCAGTGGTTGTTACCAGCTGATGGAAATACCAGCTACAGGATATCCTCCAAGAGCAGAACTGAGGGGAGACCTCAGTGCAGTTCCACCTTCCTGGGCAGGCAAAGAGGAGGGGCAGGGACTGAGCTCTGCTCTGGGGGGACCAGGGACAGCAGCCAGGCAATGGCTGGAGCTGTGTCAGGGCAGGCTCAGGTTGGATCTCAGCCAAAGGTTCTTCCCCCAGAGGCTGGTTGGGCACTGCCCAGGCTCCCCAGGGCAGTGGGCACAGCCCCAAGGCTGCCAGAGCTGCAGGAGGGTTTGGCTGATCCTCTGGGGCACAGGGGGTGACTCTTGGGGATGGGCCTGTGCAGGGCCAGGAGTTGGACTGGATGATCCTTGTGGATCCCTCAACTCAGCATATTCCACGATTCTGTGACTCTGTGTGCAGAAATGCAGCAGCTCTGGGCCCCGCCCTGGTGAGGGACAGGATGTGACTCCCCTGAATGTGTCCCCTGAAGCCACGGGGACACTGGGAGCCCACAAGCAAGCTCCAGGGGGTGGCAGCAATGGTCACCATCCATGGCTTTTGCTTTGCCCAAAGGTATGACCGGACCAGGCTGTCCCTGAAGGAGATCACCAATGTGCAGTACGTGTCCTGCATGAACCCCACTGCAGGGAGCTTCACCATCAACCCCAGGCTGCAGGTAAAGCCCCGCACGATGGCACTACCCTGGGGTTGGCTTTGGGTGGAGTGTTCAAGATGAGGCTCAGGGAGAACCTCTGGCAGATCCTGATGTGATTTCATCAGTAGAAACATGCTGGATTTGTTGAGCGACTAACTCCTGATGGAGAGGCAGCAAACTTGCTGCCTTTTTCTCTTCTTTGTGTTTCCTCTCATTCTGCTGCTCAGTGGGAGGAAGAAGTCCCAGGTTCCTGGCCAGCCACACCCACTCTCAGGAAGCCTTCTGATTCAGACAGGCACATTCTACCTTCATTAAGGTGATATGTACCTCTGGGCCATAATTCATTAAAGCTTTTTGGTGGTCAGGCACTGGAACTGGCTACCCAGGGGAATGGGGTCACCATCCCTGGAAGTGTCCAAAGATGAGTAGACGTGGCCCTTCACCGTATGGTTCAGTGGGGATTTGGGAGTTGGTCCAAGGTTGAACTTAATGATCTTGGAGGTCTTTTCCAACATTAATGATTCTATAATCTCCTTGCTCTTTGTAAGTTCCAAATCAATAAAGGGTCTTCTGAGAGGTGGCACCTTCCAGGGGCTGCTCCTACCAGAGACAAGACTGGGCTTCATCAGGGGTCAGTGGGACCTTCAGACCTTTCAGCTCTTCACTGGACTGAGCTTGCAGTGTAGCCATTGTGAAATGCCATTGGAAATTCATTGTTCAGTGAGCAAAAGGTGTCACTTGTCAACTGTCCTCTGCTGGGAAACTGGAAGGGGGAGATAGTTCTGGTGGGATCATAGAGCATCCCAGGTTGGAAGGGACCTCGAAAGATCATCTGGGCCAACCTTGCCTGGGAAGTGGAGCCTGGAGTAGTTTATCCAGCACTGTGTCCAAGCACATCAAGTCCTCACAAGGCATTTGAGTTGGGAGCTCACTGCCCATCTCTCTGACCTTTCCGTGTCTCCCTTTCTCCTCCTCAGCGTCACTTCTGTGTCTTCGCTCTCTCCAACCCTGACCAGGATGCCTTGACCAGGATCTACAGCACCATTTTAGTGCAGCATCTGACCAGTGGGAATTTCTCGGAGGCTGTGCAAAAATCAGCCCAGCAGCTGATTGCCCTCGCCCTGGGGCTGCACAGGAGGGTGGCTGCCACCTTCCTGCCAACAGCTGTCAAGTTCCACTACGTTTTCAATCTGAGAGACTTCTCCAACATCTTCCAAGTAAGTGCAGTCCCTGTCTGTGGCACTTGGAGCTTGTTCCAATGCCACGGGAGGCTGTGGACCTGTGTCCCTCTGGCCCTTGGTGAACAAAGCACAGTGTCCCACCCAGCAATTTCTGAGTAAAAGGGATGACCTTGGGCCGTTCCCTAATTCCTGCTTGGTTTTGAGTGGGTTCCAGAGCCACCACCCATGACTTCGAGGAACATCAGTTAAAAGCTTATTTGCTTTCCAGCCTCCTCTGGTCAATGGACAGGGATGCACAGTTCCAGAGGGAGGTGTGGGTTTTAGGGGGGGTTGAAGTGTTCTCTGGCTGGAGAAGGAACCATCTGGAGGGAGCTTTGGGCTCCCAGTCTCAGCCCTTCATGCAGTGGCTGTTGGTGAGTGTGATGGAGCTGGGCTTGTCTTTGTTAGTCTCAGCTCCACTCATGTGAGTGTGGGATCAATGGCACCTCTCCACCACACAGGGACATCATTTACTGTGTGGAGCAGCCAGCGCCTACTTTGTGGGCTGCTGGCCCTGAAGAGAGGAGAGCAGTGTCTGCTTCAGCTGCTCTGCCAGAGCCAGGACAGCTTGGTGGCCTGTACTGTCATGTCCTCTCAAGTGCTCAGCATTGTATGTGCAGGATGGCATTTAAAGAGCTGATAAATCACTCCAAACCAGCTTTGACTTAATCACTGAAACTGAATTACCAACCACTGTACCAAAGGGAAGTTGTCCAGCTTTAGAAATGTTTTCTTCCATCACTGGAGAGATCCTGGTTTTGTGTTTTCCCCAGCAATCTCATGCATTGAAGCAGTAGATGTTAGTGCTCAAAAAACCTTTCAGAATTTCAGGCTGATTAACGAAATTACAGAAATTTCTCAGCAGCCAAATCAAGGGATTTGAAACACCATAACCTGTTCTAAACCCCCAGCTGGTAATTTGTCACTATCCTTGTTAACATCTGTTTTACAAAGCAGGTGCTGGAAGTTCAATGCCTTGTGTCTGGTCCATCAGACAAGAGCTGAAAGAATGACAGGACATGGGAAATCCAAGAACAGGACCTTGAACAAGTTAATAACTCCACTGTGTCAGAAAGGAATCAGACCTGTCACTTGTGCTCAGCTGAACAGCAGCCCTGATGTGAGATGTGGGTCATGTTAAATCCTGGCTTCCAGTTAATCTGGGCTTTGAAAGGCACAGAGAGGGAACAGAAGCATTTCAATGGGAAGCTTTAATCTGAACTGTTGTCTGCTTGAAAGAAGCCAAGGTTATGGGGTGTTAGAAAATGTCCTGCCAGATCCTGGGGCTGCGCCAGAGAGAAGGAGCAGTGACAGGAATTGCTCCTCATTCTACTGCTTTTCATGGAGATTATGGGAAAAAACCAGGCTGAGGTCAGGTCCTGCCCTACCAGAGCCACCACAGCCTGTCCCTGGTGGCACAGGGATGGGTGACAGTGACAGGGCAAGTGGGTCCTGCTGGGATGATGAGCATATTCCCTGTTCTGTGCCAAATAGTCCTCATCTCCTGGGGTGTCTGTTCAGCCTCTGAGGAACCATCACTCAGCATTACCCTGCAGGGAATCCAGAGCTGGTGAGTCCCAGGTGGAGGCTGGTGGTTCCCAGAGCCTGGTGTGACCCCCCACACCCCAACAGCCACAGTGGCCCTGCTGCAGAGTCCTTTGTCATCACCAGGGACAGATCCTGGTGGTGCCAGTTGTCCCTGAGTCAGCAGTGCCCTGGCAGCCAGGAGGGCCAACCCTGTCCTGGGGCATCAGGGAGGGGATTGTCCTGCTCTGCTCTGCCCTGGGGCGGCCTCACCTCAACATTGGGGCAGTTTGGGGGGACACAATGGAAGGAAGAGATGGAGCCATTAGAGAGTGTCCAAAGGAGGGAAGGAGGATGGGGAAGGGCCTTGAAGGCGTGTGAGGACACTGAGGGCACTTGGTGTGTTCAGCTGGAGAAGAAGAGACTGAGGGGAGACCTCAGTGCAGTTCCACCTTCCTGGGCAGGGGCAGAGGAGGGGCAGGGACTGAGCTCTGCTCTGGGGGGACCAGGGACAGCAGCCAGGGAATGGCTGGAGCTGTGTCAGGGCAGGGGCAGGTTGGATCTCAGCAAAAGATTCTTCCCCCAGAGGCTGGTTGGGCACTGCCCAGGCTCCCCAGGGCAGTGGGCACAGCCCCAAGGCTGCCAGAGCTGCAGGAGGGTTTGGTTGATCCTCTGGGGCACAGGGGGTGACTCTTGGGGATGGGCCTGTGCAGGGCCAGGGGTTGGACTGGATGATCCTTGTGGGTCCCTTCCAGCTCAGCATATTCTGGAATTCTGTGATATTTGATATTATTGTCTCAAGAAGCCTCAGCACAGCAGAGAGGACTTTGTAACCAGTTTCTGGCCTTCCTGGCGAGGAGGAGAAGCTGAAAGCTGAGAGATTTGGCTGAAATGCAACCTGAGGACTCTCCAGGCAGCAGGATAACTGGACTGACGTGGCACAGGACAAGGGATTCTCCACCCTCTCTTTTTCTTTGTTTTCTTTTTAATGTTGGCACCACATCCGTCCCAGATGCAGTGGCCCATGGCCATGTGTCCCTCGTGCATCCCAGACATAGATGTTATGGCTTCTCCTGGAAGCTCACCACCCATGGAAGACCCCATTGCTCCGAGGGGATGCAGCTGGTTGTGTTGGTGGAAGAGCCTGGTCACTGTTGAGGAGTGAGGAGGGTGGGTTTGCAGAGTGAGAAAAGGGGAGATGTTCAGTGAGTAAGTGATTTCAGATTTAGGAGGTGTGGATTTTCTTGCCCCTGAAGCCTTACACGTGCTTGCATCAAAAACACAACAGCTTTTGTGGCATGGGGGGTCTTCAGACTCAGTCCCTTTAGAGGGACTCTAGAGGGACTGAGTGATTTTAATTTTTATTTTAACCAGTTTAAGGCTCAATGGTTTTCTCCTTCCTCCCTTTTATTTGTCAGCTCTTCTCACTATTTTTTTTTCTGAAATAAATAGAATACTTTGGCAACTGTAATGACAGATGTGAAACCCAAACAATCTGAGCCATGGACCAGTGAGCTGAGAGGACCTGCTTTACATTGCTTTCAATGCATTTTATATTTAATGTAAAAATAATTAGATGTTAGGAATAAAAACTGTCTGTTTAATTGATGCCATTGAAAACCCTGTGTGCTGTTAATAGGCTTAGTATAGGCAACACCTCTTTGAAATATAATTCTTCTATGCATTTTAATAGAGTTCATAGTAAACATACTGTGCTAAGCAGACAGCAACTGATATTTCCTGCAGGCAGAATGCACCTAATTAAAATTAATTGATTTAAAAAAAACACCACCACTATCATTTCCAAACTATTTTTCCTTCTTGACAAAGCACCCATGGTGTGGGGTCAGGATGAAAAAGCTGCATGTCTGGGCTGGGCCTGACCTTGGATGGTCCCTGTGCTGAGAGCAGGACCCCCAGCCCAGCCAGGAGGAGGTTGGGAGGAGGGTCAAAATGGGTGTGATGAGTATAAATATTCAAAAGAATGTGGGGAATAGGCACCCCCACAGTGTGGGCAGCAGGTGAGGAAGGTGATTCTACCCCTCTCCTCTGCTTTTGTAAGACCCCACCTGTTGCACTGTGTCCAGCTCTGGGGTCCCCAGCATGGGAAGGACCTAAAACTGTTGCAGCCAGTCTGGAGGAGGCCACAAAGATGATCAGAGGGCTGGAACAGCTCTGCTGTGAGGAAAGGCTGAGAGAATTAGGATTGTTCAGCCTGGAGAAGAGAAGGCTCCAGGGAGACAGGGTGCAGCCTTCCAGTGCCTGAATGGAGAGGGACTTTGCACAAGGGCGTGTAGTGATAGAACAAGGAGGAATGGCCTTTAACTGAAAGACAGCAGGGTTAGATGGGATATTGGGAAGAAATTCTTGGCTGTGAGGGTGGGGAGGCCCTGGCACAGGTTGCCCAGAGAAGCTGTGGCTGCCCCATCCCTGGAAGTGTCCAAGGCCAGGCTGGATGGGGCTTGGAGCAACCTGGGCTGGTGGAAGGTGTCCCTGCCCACGGCAGGGAGTGGGACAGGATGATCTTTAATGTCCCTTCCAACCCAAACCATTCTGGGATTCCATGATAATTGGCTTTGGGAGATTTTGGGTACCAAAGGGCACGTTTTCCAGAGGCTGTTCACTCGGGAGCTCAGTTGCAGGTTGCTGTGAGGGTGACTCAGCCACACTCCAGCTCGATGGGTGAGGTCCCTTGGGTCAAGCTTGGGTTTCCTGACTGTCTTTGCTCTCTACAGGGCCTCCTGTTCTCTACCCCTGGATGTCTGAAGGAACCCCAGGACCTGGTGAAGCTCTACCTGCACGAGTCCAACCGGGTGTACCGGGATAAGATGGTTGAAGCAAACGATTATGGTACCTTTGATAAAATCCAGAGGGAGATGGTGAAGAAATTCTATGATGTAAGTGTTGAGGTGTAACTCTGATGATAACATGTCATAGAACCACAGGATGGGTTTATTTGAAAGGAAGTCACTATTAGGGATTTTCCTTCCCCCCCCTTTCTCTCTTGTCCCTCTTTCCTCTTTGCAGACTATAGTTGCAGGTGCAACTGTATGGACATGGAAAGGCTGGAATGCCATACTTCCCTTGGCAGGGGGCACAGAGCTGCACTGGGGTTTCTATACTTCATATACACATTTTTTTCTCTCTTTTACAGGACATGGAAGAAACTTTAGAGCAGACCAAGCACATGAATATTTTTTGCCATTTTGCTAAAGGCACTGGGGAACCTGGGTACAGGCCAATCCCAACCTGGGAGGAGCTGAACCAGATCCTCGTGGAAGCCTTGGATAACTACAATGAAGTCAACGCTGCCATGAACCTGGTGCTGTTTGAGGATGCCATGTGCCATGTGTAAGGGGATTTTCTGGCTTTATGGTCTTGCCATAGCATTTGTGTGTGCAGATTGTTTCGTGGAGTTTCCTGGAGGATGGAGGGAGATGGATCGATGGGCCAAGGCCAATGATATGGGGTTCAACAAGCCCAAGAGCCAGGTCCTCACAACAACCCCATGGAATGCTCCAGGCTTGGGGCAGAGCAGCTGGAAAGCTGCTAGTGGGAAAGGCCCTGGGGGTGCTGGTGACAGGGGCTGGACATGAGCCCAGGTGAGCCCAGGGGGGCAAGAGGCCAATGGCCCCTGGGCTGTGCCAGCCATGGTGTGTCACAGCCCCAGGGCAGGGACTGTCCCTGTGCTGGCACTGCTGGGGCACCTCCAGTGCTGGGGCAGCTCTGGGCCCTCAGACAAGAGAGACATTGAGGGGCTGGAGCGTGTGCAGGGAAGGGAATGGAGCTGGGAAGGGGCTGGAGCAGCAGGAGCAGCTGAGGGAGCTGGGGGGGCTCAGCCTGGGGCAAAGGAGGCTCAGGGGGGACCTTCTGGCTCTGCAACCCCCTGACAGGAGGGGGGAACCGGGGGGGGTCGGGCTCTGCTCCCAGGGAACAAGGGACAGGAGGAGAGGAAGTGGCCTCAAGTTATGCCAGGAGAGGTTAAGATGGGATATCAAGGAATATTTCTTCACTGAAAGGATTGTCAAGCCCTCTCACAGGCTGCCCATGGAGTGGTGGAGTCACCATCTCTGGAAGTGTTCAAAAAACATGTGACTATGACACTTGAGGACATGGTTTAGTGGTGAACATGTGGTGGTGCTGGGTGGACAGTTGGTCTTGATGATCTTAAAGGTGTTTTCCAACCTTATCAATTCCATGATTCTGTGATGATTACAGCTGATGGAGCTGGAGGTGTGATGAAGCTTCACCTGCCCGTGTGGTGTGATGGAATCTTTGGCCCTTGATGCTCTGATATGGCACAAACATTTATCACACATGACAACCTTCAAGGGCTTTATTGTCTTCCCTTGACACCCAGCACAGAACTGGTTGTACTGGGATTTCCCCAAGTGCTTTGACAACTGGTTTAGAGCCATGTTTACACAGGTTCTTAGTGGGATTTTCCTATGAATATAAAGTATGATTATGTGCATTCAGGCTACTAGTTTGAAAGGGTGGAGGCATTTAAACTGCTTTGATCTTTTGGTAAACCCACTTGCATTTAGGTGCCTGGAGGTGCAGATGGATTCCTGTTGGAAATTGGGCATGTGGGACTGTGTGAAAATAACAAGCCTCCTGTTGATCATTAGGAAGGTGTTTCCATACCTGGGGTATAGTGAGGTGCACCCCCAGCTTTCAAACACAGCCTGTGGGAATCCCAGCAGAGACAGAGTCATTTCTGGGTGCTGAAATGCAGAGCTGGTCTTGCATCACTTCAGAACATGGACCTACCCTGACAATCAGAGTTGTAACTGATTTTGTATGAAAACATTGGCCCAAGAGGTGCAGATTTGGGACTCTAAGCTGGAGGGAAGGCAGCGTCCTGCTGCACACCCGGGAGGGGGGGTTCAGTTCTCATTGGACCTGGCAGCCTAATGTGGCTGCTGTCATGCAAATTAAATATATATATACATATATATATATTTATATATGTGCTACTCCTGTTAACAAACTGCTTACCCATGTCTGTTCCCAAAGCTCCCAACTTGTCCCTTTCTCCAATGGCCTGGGGCACCTTTTCCCTGGCACTCTGGGCCTTCATTCACTCTTCTGCATTAATGGGTCACATGCACCCTGATGTCCCCTTGCATTGCTTGCAGATAGCTCACAGGAATATTAGCCCTGTGCTCCTCTTGCATTTTACATAAATTAGAATTTGTCACAAAACACTGCACTATCCCTCCAGTTAATTCTGGGGATAATCATGAAGGCAAGGGTTGAGTATCCAGCAGGATTTCACTGGAGGCAGGGAATTCCATTAATTGCATTTGGAAGTTGCATTTGGCTGAAATACACAACTTCTTCCATCTCAAACTGCTTCAGAATGTCAGCTTGAATTTGCTGAAGGTTTTCAGTTGAGAGAAAAAAAAGAAGAAAAAAGGAATTTTGAGGACTTTATCTGTGTAGGGACATGGGAGATACCTGTGAGTCACCCCAGGGACCACGGTGGCATCCTTGGGCAGAGCTGGCCTGGGGAATTGAGAGCAGGAATGCTAAAGCTCTCCTCACAGGTTGGATTGCTTTTAGGGGAATAATTTCACAGATATTATTAAATTATAATTATAAAATTATAAAAAAATCATTTGGAGTCTGTGCATAGATCATAAAATACTTGAGCTGTAATAAAGCAATGTAGTGTTTCTCACAGTCTTATTTGAAAAATAATTATATTAGTATAGGGAAATAGTGAAGAGAGCTGAATAAAGACAGTGCTGAATAAAGGCAGAAATAAAAGAGGGGAACAGTCCTTGAGTTTCAGACACAGAACAGTGAGGGTTCCACAACTAAATTCCTCTGGACCCTCCTCACCTGGGGTGTATTGACACGTGGCAGTGTCAGAATTTGCTTAAAGAGCACCAAAGGGAGGCAGACAGAGTTCACTGTGTGACACTCAGGCAGGACAAGTGACCAGACCCAGAAAATAACAGCAAGTTCATTTTAAGAATAAGAAAATGTCACTCTGAAGTAGTGGTGGTTTGCCTAACTAAGGAACAAGGACTGTGTTGTCCAGCAAGGTTTTGTGCCATTCCAGGCACATGTGAATATTCTGTAATGCACAGCAGGACTCCTCACCAAGCACAAACCACAAATGCCTGGAGAAGAGAGGCCTTTCCAGGGGAGCTGTATCAGAGCTTTGACTTCTGTTCTCAGGTGTTGCATGTCAATGGATTGTCCTTTCTCCCCTTGCCCTCCCTGCAAAGATATCCAGACCTTCACTTTGACACAGTTCTGTCCAGCAGGACTTGGCAGGTGGAAAAAAATTGGGCACAGTCTGAATTGCCACCACACTGGGGTTTTTTCATCAGCAATGTCCTCTGCGGGTCTCAACAGAGCTGGGGATCGATTGCTGACATGGCTCGAGATTGACATTTTTCATCCCACTCAGAATACAATTTCTTAGTGAATAAAATATGTATTGAAAAGCACGGGGCAGAGAAATAGAAAAATACTTCTATTAATGAGAGATTTTGTGTCCCTCAATTCAGCTGCCGCATCAACCGCATCCTGGAGTCCCCCCGAGGGAACGCGCTCCTGGTGGGCGTGGGAGGCAGTGGGAAGCAGAGCCTGACCCGGCTGGCAGCATTCCTGAGCTCCCTGGAGGTCTTCCAGATCACCCTGAGGAAGGGGTATGGCATCCCTAACCTGAAGGTAGGTGGCTTTTAAGGCTGAGCTGGAGGGGAAGGAAATAAAGAGCAGAGCTTGCCCTGAAAACTTTGTCTTGTTGAATGTTGAAAAACAGCACTGTGGAGATGACAGGGGCTGGACATGAGCCCAGGTGAGCCCAGGGGGGCAAGAGGCCAATGGCCCCTGGGCTGTGCCAGCCATGGTGTGTCACAGCCCCAGGGCAGGGACTGGCCCTGTGCTGGCACTGCTGGGGCACCTCCAGTGCTGGGGCAGCTCTGGGCCCTCAGACAAGAGAGACATTGAGGGGCTGGAGCGTGTGCAGGGAAGGGAACGGAGCTGGGAAGGGGCTGGAGCAGCAGGAGCAGCTGAGGGAGCTGGGGGGGCTCAGCCTGGGGCAAAGGAGGCTCAGGGGGGACCTTCTGGCTCTGTAACCCCCTGACAGGAGGGGGGAACCGGGAGGAAGTCAAGCTTTGCTTGAAGGGAACAAGGGACAGGAGGAGAGGAAATGGCCTCAAGCTGCTGTGGGGAGGGTCAGGTTGGGTGTTGGGGAAAAATTCTTCATGGAAAGGGCTCTCCAGCCCTGGCACAGCTGCCCAGGGAGGTGGTGGAGTCCCCATCTCTGGAGGGATTTAAAAGTCGTGTGAATGTGGCACTTGGGGACGTGGGTCAGTGGTGGCCTTGAGTGTGGGGGGAACAGTTGGATATGATGAACTTAGAGGGCTTTTCCAACCTGAATGGTTCTGTGATCCTGAGGTACTGGAACACTCCAGGCAGAGTCCTGTGGGGAGGAGCAATGCTGCTCCTAATGCCTTGCTGAAGTGTGTCTGCACAGGGTGCAGCCCCCTGGTGTCTTCTGCCAGTGCTCCGAGCTGGCCAGGCCCGAGAACATTCCAGACCAGCCTTGAGTGTCAGCTCTGAGCTGGGCTAATGAACCCTAGATATTTCTAGTTAAACCAGGGTGTGGTAATTAGCTCATCTGTGAGGTGCCCGTTGTGGAGTGATTTGGAGGTGGAAAAGGAGCAAGCAGAAAATCCCAATCCCAAATCAGATCCATTTCCTCCTCTGGTATTTTCTGTGTGGAAGGGACTGAGTGGATTGTGGATGGTTCACTAAAGACCTGCTTGTATTTATGCACAGGCCAGTGAGCTTAGGAGTTATAAATTAACATTTTGGGATGTCATTGGAAGGTTTTTAAGGTTTTATAGCTGCTGGCAAAATGATTTGCATTACAAATGTTGTGAAAACCACCACCACAGTAACTTCACTCCCTTCTGCTGGGAGATGCAACAGCCAATGACTCCGGGTTCCTTCCCCATCAGTGGCACAGCCTGATGACCTATGTTTGTGTCCAGGTTGTTTCCATCATGTCACACAAGCCTGTCCCACCATCCACTGGATATTTTCAGCTCTCCTATGTTTTCAGCCCAACTCCTGGGATTTTCCAGCTCCTACCTCCCATTTCCTGTGGCAGCCTGAGCCCCCAGCTGGGAATAGAGCTCAATACCAGCTTTAATCAACTTGTTTCAAAGCATCTCTTTGCTTCTCTGCCTCTGGAGGTGGGAGATAATTTGATGTTCCCTTCACTCTGTATTCATCTTCAAAAAATTTATGAATCACAGACTGGTTTGGGTTGGAAGAGATCTTAAAGACCACCCAGTCCCCCCTTCTGCCAGGGACAGGGACACCTTCCACTAGCCCAGGTTGCTCCAAGCCCCGTCCAACCTGGCCTTGGACACTCCCAGGGATGGGGCAGCCACAGCATCTCTGGGCAACCTGTGCCAGGGCCTCCCCACCCTCACAGTCAGGAATTTCTTCCTAAGGTGAAATATAGTGTAATTTTTTTTTCTCAGCTATAGAAGAGCAAGATGATGACAGCTCCCCCATCTGCCATTGGCCCTTCCCACTGTTATCATCCGTCTAATCCAAATTTCCAGTGATCAAAGAAGCAAATTGGTTTTTTTTTGGAAAAACCATGTGTGTTTGCTGAATTTCTAAGAGAGTTTCTGAACCTTTGTCCAGTGCACAGTCCTTCAGGATCCCTCACATCTGGTACCCTGCTTGGAGGGGTAGGAAGGAGGTTCAACTGGATGAACATCTTCTTCCAACCCAAGCTATTCTGTGATGATTCAACTCATGAAAAATTTGGATTTCACAAAGATGGTGGATGCTGTTCCCTTTGAAATAAAACTGCTATTCCATGGGAGCAGGCAGGAAAACATGAACAATCACAATCTCCACAGCCAGGGGTTGCACTGGTGCCTTCAGCCACATCTCATTGACCTGTCAGTGTTTCAGCCACAGGCATTGCCCTGGTCTGGCAGAGCTGGCCAGGACCTTCTTCTAAGTTCTGTGTTAAACAGACCTGGACATGATGTCAAGCCTTACCTGTTAATGCCTGACAATGATGGGCTGCACAGGGACCTGGAAGGCTTGGACAGGAAGGTGCAGAGTGGCCCAAGTGCAGTTTCACACTAATTAATTGCAATTGCTTTGTTCTCAGTGCATGGGAAGGTTCTGAGTTATCCCGCTGGTAGCTCTGATACCCTGCCTATGCTTTGCAGAGGGACAACCTCTCTTGCTTTCCAACCTCCAGGCAGACCTGGCAAACCTGTACCTGAAGGCTGGTGTGAAGAACACGGGCACTGTGTTCCTGCTGACGGACGTGCAGGTGGCGGACGAGCAGTTCCTGGTGCTGGTCAATGACTTCTTGGCATCAGGTACATCCCTCCTGCTTTGATTTCTCCTCTCCCCCCTTCAGTGGAGCACCTGGAGTTCTAGAATCTACAGAAGGGCAAGAATGGAATAAGCTGGAAGTTACATGGCTTAAGCCCTTGAGTAAAAGCCGTGCTGGGGCCTCCCTGGGGAGCAGCTCCATCAGCTGGGAGATTTCTTCACTTTCCCTCATATCTTGTACCCGTTTTTCCATACATCATAGAATACTGCACATAGTTATATGATGCGTCTGTTGGGATATTGCAGCTGAAGGATGTATCACCAGGTGAGGAGTTTCACCTGTGGATCCCATGCATCCACCTGATGCAGGTTGTTCCTGGCTAGAAGAATTTACTGGAGTGTTGGGGGGAGCGAAAGGCTTAGACAAAATTTATTAGAAAAGTCCCTTCATTGAGCTACAAGGTGTAGAAAGGACCCCCTAGCTTTCTAAACTCATCAGAGAGGAGCCTGGGTGGCTGGATCCAATATCAGCCTCAGATTTTGTCCACAGTTTAAGGAATTACAGAGTTATGATTGAATCACTTTGTCCCACAGGTTTTAATGATGTCAAATCAGATATATTTATGTAAAGGGAATTATTTATTATGAGAAATGAACAGACAAATGAACAGATGAAAGATCTTACTCAGAATTATTTACTACACAGTATAAAAGCTAAAAACTACTCGTGATACAGTATAAGATAGGCAAGTGCACTGTATCAAAGCAGTTCTATCAAAGCAATTGTATCAAAGCTGGCAAAAGGAAACAGTCATTAAGTAGAGATTGATGTAACTCACCACACCAGGATCCTGGGCAGATCTCTCGCTTTCACTCAGCCCCTGGGGTGTGACCATGAAGAGGCGTCGCTGCTTCACAGGGGAAGCTCCACACACTCCAAGAAAGCCAGTGGAAGAGTCTGCCATATGAAAGTTGGACTGGGCTTTTATAGTTATAAAGTGATTGACTGCCAGTCACATACTCCCAGGCCAGCCAGCAGCTTTTCTGTCAAATGCTGCTTCAAAAAGCAGGGGGGGTGTTTGCAGTCTGGTGAACCAGGCTGGTTTTAGCACAATTCCACACCAAAACAGCACCATGGCACCAGTGGTAGCTCAGCACGTTGTTTGGATTCTCTGACTGGATTTGAGGCCCAAGGCAGGTAAGACCTATCAAGGCAGAGTATCCTCCTCCGTGGAGTATCTGTGAGCTGGGGATGATGCAAAGCCATGATGACCATGTCTGTGTGCATCACATGGCTGCTTAGCCCATTCCAGTCCTTCCTCTCTTGTTTTTCCAGATGCTTCTGGGTTGTTGCTCACCAAAACCATTGCAGAGCAATCAGTGTCCATGCCAGTACTCTTCTTCTCTGCAGGAGGTGGCACAGATGTGTGGTGAGCACCCACTGTGCCGGGTGTGCTGCAGCTCCCTAGGAGTGCAGGTTGTGTCACTGGTGCCTAAAACCGGCTCCAGATAAAAGCCCTAAGACTCAATCAGTGAGTCTTACCTTCCAAAGCACGCACCCAGAGTTACAAAAGCCTCTTGCTTTTATTTAGTTACCTAATTAACAGTTCAAAGCATTACCTAATGCTGTTACACCCACCTTCGTCCCACCCCTGACACACCTCCCGAATTTGAGTCAGAGGTCTGGAAGACCCTTCTGTCTTCATCTTCCTCATCTTTTCCCTTGGTCTTTGGCACACTGTCATGCCCTCTGGAATGGTTTCCAGGGTTCTGAATAGCTTTGATTGGTTATATCAGGTGCTATGTCTCTTTCTCAGTATGTTTTTACAGAGAGAGAAATCTTCACCTTGTTAAAATCCCTTGTCTTTGAAATTCTCCACAAAGAATGTTAAACAGCATTTTTAGGAATTTTGTACAAAGGTACTAGCAAGCTATATTAAAACTTATTTAACGTAGATTTTGAGGCATCATCACTGAGACTGTGGGGGACAACCAGAGTGGGCATGTTCCCCGCACTCCCTGGGAAATCACTGCCTGCCACTTGTGGCCTTGTTTATGAGCCAGGCTTAGGGAGGTACCAGCTGGTTCAGGTGCCCTCCAGGGATGGGGAGGGAGCAGGAGTCAGCAGCACAACTGATAGTTATTTGTGAATAACTCCAGAGGTGACATTTGTGGCTGTAAATTGGTGGCCAGATGGTTTCAGCATCAAGCAAATGCTGCCTGTGATGAATTTGTAACCAGGAGCAAGGACAAGGGTTGTTGTGGAGGGCAGGGAGTAGCTCCCACCAGCTCCTGGTGTAAATGCACAAACACCTGATGAGTGAAGGTGAAGCTCAGGTGAGAGAGCTGGGGGTGTTCACCTGGAGAAGAGAAGGTCCAGGGAGCCCCTTCTAGTCCCTAAAGGAGCTCCAAGAGAGCTGGAGAGGGACTTTGGACAAGGACCTGGAGGGACAGGACAAGGGGAATGGCTTCGCACTGCCAGACAGCAGGGTTAGGGGGGATACTGGGAAGGAATTGTTCCCTGTGAGGGTGGGGAGGCCCTGGCACAGGTTGCCCAGAGAAGCTGTGGCTGCCCCTGGATCTCTGGAAGTGTCCAAGGCCAGGTTGGATGGGGCTTGGAGGAACCTGGGCTAGTGGAAGGTGTTCTTGCCTGTGAGAGGGGGTGGAAGGAGATGAGCTTTTAGGTCCCTCCCACCCCAAAGCGTTCTAGGATTCTGGGATTCCTTGTCCTGCAGTGAGGGGTGGACTGAGCATCCTGGCTTTGTGGTGGCCTTTGGCAGCTTGTGGCTTATGGTGGCTTTGAAAGGCATCAGGTTTTCCTGTGGTTGCTCTGGGGGCTGTGGGGACAGATCAAAGGTCCCCTTCCAGGGTCGGGGAGGCAACATGGAAGACTGAGACTCCCCATGAGGTGAGCCAGAGCTGCCCAAGGGGGGCTGGCTGATGGCTCTGGCTGCTCCCTGCTCTGCAGCCTCTGTTTTCTTACTTGTTTCACTTCTTATCATCATCTAGAAAGCCAGAACAGAATATAGCTTTTAGTCACTCTTATAAATGAGGAGATTTCTGAATTAATGTATTTTCTTAAGTGATTAGTGCTCATATTGATAGTATCTGACTCAATAAAGGGGATTTTAATCAAATCAGAAGCCAGAAAGGAAGCGAGTAGGTGACAAATTAAAGAAGCACTAAAAAAAATATCTGGTTGGGTGCATTTTTGGCAATCAATTGCTTAACTATTAAATTTTAAAAATGTTTACTAGATTTCTAGCTTTTAAAATGTTATGGTGATCTGGGAATTTTTTGACCATGCTGGAAATGGCCCTGAACAGCTGCAGAAATTGTACATATAATTAATGCACTTGCCGAACTAAAATGATTTTATATCTTGTACAGCATATTAGGGATTTGATTATTTTATTGTAATCTAATTAGCTCTGTAGAACTAAAAAAAATGGACTTTCTGTGCTCTGACTCTATTTTATGTCCCTCTCCCCTGTGCTTTTTAAGGAAGTTTGCTTTCTTAAGTGTTTCTTTTTTAGAAGAATGACCTTCTGTGCCCCTTTGCTGCTGCTGGGGCCTGTTGGCACCTGTTTTTACCTGAGGAAGGGATTTCCCTGGGCCCCAGGAGAGGGAGGCAGCTGCTTCCCTTTGCTCTAAGAGTGCAAAAACACCCAACCCAGTAACCCCAAACTCTTCTCTTAGGGGAAATACCAGATCTCTTCCCTGATGAGGAAGTTGAGAACATCATAAGCAGCGTGAGGAATGAAGTCAAAGGCCGGGGGTTGGTGGGCTCCAGGGAGACCTGCTGGAAGTTTTTTACAGAGCGGGCTCGGCGGCAGCTCAAGGTGAGAGGGATGGGGGAGGCCAGATCCTTCCCATCCCCCTTGGGGCAGATGTGTGGGGTGGAGATGCCTTGGGCTGCCCCGTGGGGCTGCAGCCTGAAAGGCTTTGCTGCCAGGGCATGATATGAGCTGGGATTCTCCCAGCAAAGTGCTCCAAAGCGTGGGGGGTGCTGTCTGTTGTCATCACTTCTGGGCCTTTAGAAAGCTCAAAGGGCTCCAGGACAGAGCTTGCCGCTCCCTTGGTTTGACCTGGACTGAGCTGGGTTCCCGGAGGAGCAGAAGAGATGCTCTATCCTGGCAAGTAGAATGGAGAGATGTGTGTCCAGTCTCTGCTGTTTGGGTGGTAACTGTGGGATCCTCCACTGGGCTCCACAGGTTGCTCTGTGTTTTTCCCCCGTCGGCTCCAAACTGCGGCTCCGCAGCAGGAGGTTCCCGGCCCTCGTCAGCTGCACCACCATCGACTGGTTCCAGGAGTGGCCACGGGAGGCCCTGGAGTCCGTCAGCCTCTGCTTCCTGAGAGACATGGGGGCTGTGGAGGTGAGAGTCACACAATCTACTGAGCTGGAAGGGACCCACAAGGATCACTGAGTCCAACCCTCAGCCCTGCACAGGCCCATCCCCAGGAGTCACCCCCCGTGCCCCAGAGGATCAGCCAAACCCTCCTGGAGCTCTGGCAGCCTTGGGGCTGTGCCCACTGCCCTGGGGAGCCTGGGCAGTGCCCAACCAGCCTCTGGGGGAAGAACCTTTGGCTGAGATCCAACCTGAGCCTGCCCTGACACAGCTCCAGCCATTCCCTGGCTGCTGTCCCTGGTCCCCTAGAGCAGAGCTCAGTCCCTGCCCCTCCTCTTTGCCTGCCCAGGAAGGTGGAACTGCACTGAGGTCTCCCCTCAGTCTCCTCCAGCTGAACACACCAAGTGCCCTCAGTGTCCTCACACACCTTCAAATCAAGGCCCTTCCCCATCCTCCTTCCCTCCTTTGGACACTCTCTAATGGCTCCATCTCTCCCTTCCATTGTGTCCCCCCAAACTGCCCCAATGTTGCAGGTGGGGCCTGCGACACAGAGCCAGGACACCTGGGTGTCTGTCCAGAGGGGCACTGCTGGTAACACTCAAGTGCATCAAACTCAACCAAACTATCCTTGAAACAAGGTCCAGGTTTTTCAGAGAGGGACATGGACGTTGGCAGCAGTGCCATGGGCACCATGCTCCTGGGCACTGATGGCATTGCCAGGGAAGGACTGCTCTGCCAGCACAAAGGCAGCTCCAACCCAGCACAGAAAATAACCTGATGCTCCTGATCACTGCAGGGAACACACACTCTGCTCTCCCCACATGTGTCTGAGCCTCTGGAATTATCAAGGGCAAAAATATATCAAGTTCTCATTGATGGCAACATGCTACTGGATTAAGGGAGATTAATTTCTGTTTATTTACTTTTTCTGGGAAGGATTTGGGAAGAATAAAGTCTACAATGTTTCTTTTTAGGAGTGTGCACTTTTCCCATTTGTACAGAAGAAAAGCCCAAATTTATACTTAAAAGGCTGTTATTTTGTAGAGCTGAGTGCTAGAAAAATTGCTTGGAATAAGATAATATGTGAGATAAAAAGATATAAAAAGAGGTATAAAGTACATAAGCAGACAAAGTTATTTTAGAGATAACAGTGAAAAGGGATCAGCTTAGGTGTTACTGTGCTGCAGTAGAAAGAAAAGTTACCAAATTCCTTTATATTCAGCACAGCCTTGTGTTATATATAGTTTTCTATTTAAAATAGTTTCTCCTTGTCTTCTCATCTTGCCTGTAGGATTCAGTGAAAGATTCAATAAGCAAATTCATGGCCCATGTCCACGTCAGTGTCAACGAGATGTCCCGGCTGTACCTGAGCAACGAGCGCCGCTACAACTACACCACCCCAAAGTCCTTCCTGGAGCAAATCAAACTCTACCAGAACCTGCTGCTGAAAAAGGACGAGGATTTAAAGGCAAAAACGGAGCGGCTGGAGAACGGCCTGGAGAAGCTCAACAGCACCTCTGCACAGGTAACAACCCCTGAGGGCTCCGAGGGGATGGTTTTCCTGTTTCTCTGTCAGAGACATCTCTGCATCCTGGTTTGAAGGACAATTTTACAGGCTGAGACTGTACAGGGAAAAAAACATGGTGCTGGATCCTGGCTCTAGTCTGGCTTTGGGTTCCTGGAGGAGCAGAAGTGATGCTCTGTCCTGGAAAGGAGAATGGAGAGATGTGTGTCCAGTCTCTGCTGTTTAGTTGGTAACTGAAAGATCACAGTAGGTAAAATGAGATTGGAATCCAGCTGGCTGTGTCACCGTCCTTTAATGGTTAAATTTAATCTATGGTGACAAAATAGCTCATAAAATACAGGGACAATCAGTGATTTTTAGAGTTGCATCCAGGAAATCCACAATAACTTCAGCAAGACTCCTTCAAACTAAATAGTGCATGCTGTTAAAATAAGGCTGATGTTCATTTTCCCTTGCATTGTGTTGTCCGTCTTTAAGGAAAACTAATGCATGTCTGAAATATAGATTAGTCATCCCAAAATGCCCCTGCTAAAAAGCCACACTGGCACTGTCCCCTGGTAATGAGTAGAAGTTTTTCTGAGTATTTCCCAAACCTCTGCAGAGACACAAACTGCCTCTCAGTGCTTTGCTCTTTACATCTGTTGCTCACCTCCCATTTTTCTCTCCATTTCATATTCTATTATCTCTTACAAATGGTAAACATACAAACTTCTACAGTGGTAAATGCACCTCTCCTGAAGCTTCTCTGAAGGAAAGCAGGGGCTAATGTGAATGAAGTACTGGCTGGTCCATTCCATTCCATATATCTGCCCTGGATAGTGCTGGGGGCATAAATCATGTCTGTCACACTCCATGGGACACAGGCCTGTCTGGAGGGTGATGGATGGGCTGTGCTGGTGCCTCTCAGTGCTGACATTTCCATCTCACTTCAAACAGTTGCTTTTGTCATGGTGCAGGACAGGTCTGTGAGGACACAGGAGGAGGGACCATATGTCATGTCCCCTTTGCAGGTTTCAGCATCTTGCAGAGTCACAGAATGTGCTGAGCTGGAAGGGACCCACAAGGATCATCCAGTCCAACTCCTGACCCTGCACAGGCCCATCCCCAAGAGTCACCCCCTGTGCCCCAGAGGATCAGCCAAACCCTCCTGGAGCTCTGGCAGCCTTGGGGCTGTGCCCACTGCCCTGGGGAGCCTGGTCAGTGCCCAACCAGCATCTGGGGGAAGAACCTTTGATTAAAACTTTCTGCCAATAATGCCAAGGTCATGGATTCAATCCCCTGTATGGGCCATTCACTTAAGAGCTGGATTCGATGATCCCCGTGTGTCCTTTCTAACTCAGAATATTCTGTGACTCTGTGTAATATTAAACCTAAATCTCCCCTGACAGAACTTCAGGTCCCAATGTTGCAGGTGCAGAATGTTGCCCCAGGGCAGAGCAGAGCAGGACAATCCCCTCCCTGATGCCCCAGGACAGGGTTGCCCCCCCGGCTGCCAGGGCACTGCTGACTCAGGACAACTGGCACCACCAGGACCCCCAGAGCCCTTTCCCAGCTCTGCTTTCCAGCATCTCATTCCCAGTCTGTCTGTCCATCCGGGGTTGCCCCATCCCAGGGGCAGAATCCAGCACTTCCCCTTGTTGAACTTCCCATGGTTGGAAGCAGCTGAGGTTGAAGAGGCAGGAGCAGAGAGCAGTGAGAGCAGTGAGAGCAGTGACACCCGCCTGGGCAATGAGAACATGCCCTCTCACCTCCCCTCACCCATGGAGGCCAAAGCTCTGCTGACCCGTGAGGTGCTGCTGTTGTTGATGATTCCCCAGTAGAGGACAAGATGATCTTTTTTATTGGGAGCAACTGATCTGAACCTTATCTTTGGAGAACAAGTCCCTGTAGTGTCTTTTGTGTGTTCTTCAGGCCTCTCTTCAGTGGTTGCTGTGCTGGCAGGGTTCTCACACAGCAGGTGCTGAGACAGTGGTGGAGGACTGGGGAGGCAGTGGGAAGGATGGGAAACCACAGCACCAGGAGGTCTGGGAGATTTTACTGTTGCAGAAAGGGTGAAAGGGCACAAAGTTTGTGTCTGGCTGGAGTGAGGCTTGGGGGGAGAGGTGCCTGATGGTGAAGTTGATTAAGATGCAGAGCAGTGAGGACAAATATGTCAAATTTGAATCTAAAATTAGCACTGGGGACCTAAAATTAAACACCTTAATTATCAGATGTGCGCAATAGTTAAAGTGCTCCTGATTTGAAACCAGAGTGTGGATATTCAGCACTACTGGAAATCATGCCAGTATGTTCCATCTTGAATATGGATTTAAAAGCCTGAACTTTACATTCACCCATCCAAATGCTCAGTCTTGGGGCTGAGGAAGTGACTCTCACTCAGGTGTGTCATCCACGGGTGTGCTGGTGGTGCTTGGAGTTGATCCACTGGGGGGAGGAGGGTTTTGATACCTGGGTATGACCTGGTTGTGCCCTGGGCCTGAGCACTGGTGCTCACCAGCACCGTCCTCCAGAGTCCTGCAGCTTGGATGGCATGACAATTAATGATGAGTTTATGTGTTTCTATAGACTGTGCAGTGTGGCCTCAGCACGAGGGACTGTTGTGCCAGGAGCTGCAGATACTTTTTGACTTGGCTGCTCCAGTTTCAAATTAATCTCTCTGCCTCCTTTAACTCTTCTCTCCCCCCAGTTTTTTTTTTCTTCTGAGATTTGTACATCTTTGTATTGTTGCTTCTACAGAAACACTTTCCATCAGCTTACAGCCCTCTCTCCCTGCAGACAGCGGTGTCCTCAGCACTCAGAAAAGCAGAAGCCTCCTTCCTATTAGGACATAATGGATCGGGAAGATGTGTGGGATGAGTCATTTGTTTTTCAGAGTGCTGTTTGCCATGGAGAGGTCAGCACTGAGATCAGAGCCCACTGCTGAGTAATTCTGAGGATGCCTTTGGTTAATATTGCATCACTGCATTCCCGATTTGAATCTGGCTTGTGCTATCAATTAATCGCTGACCTTTGTGATGTATTTTGTGTTCTTGAAACCAGGCAGGGACAATCAGATAAAATGAGTCTTCTGGGAGCCTGCCCTCCAGGTTTTCTGTTCTTTAATAATTTTTCTCATGCTGTCCTGGTGGTAGGCAACTGCTTCTCCCTTCCCTCCCCTGCTGAAGTCACAGCACATTACCCTTGAATCTCTCATTTGCTTTGCTCTTTCCCTTTCCACCTCCCATTACTAATTGCTTATCTGATTGTTCTGCACTCAGGAAGCTGCTCACAGGTTTCTCATAAAATCACAGAATCACAGAACCACAGAATGGCTGTGTTTGGAAGGACCTTAAGGATCATCTCATTCCAGCCACCTTCCATGGGCAGGGACACCTTCCACCAGCCCAGGTTACTCCAAACCCCATCCAACGTGGCCTTGAATACTTCCAGGGATGGGGCAGCCACAGCTTCTCTGGGCAACCTGTGCCAGGGCCTCTCCTCCCTCACAGAGAAGAATTTCTTCTCTATATTTAACCTAAATTTCCCCTCTTTCAGTTTGAAGCCATCCCATGTCCCGTCAGTGCAGGCCCTTGTAAATAGTCCCTCCTCAGCCTTCCTGCATTTTTTAAATGCTGACAACGTTGTAGCCAGTGATCTCCCCTTCCATCCCTGCCTGTTCCCCCCGGGCTGTGCTGGGCTCAGCTGACACCTGCTGCCTTTGTAAAGCTGTTGAGTGCCCGTGGATTTTAATCCCCTGCTTGTTTTTCCTGGTCATGTAAAACCCTGAAGCTGCTGTTTGTGTGTATATCCAGCACACAAAGGCTGGGTTTCAGGCAGCAGGTCCCAGGCTGTATCTGCCATCAGCAAAGCCCCCTTCAATTCCCTGCAATCCCCCAAGAGCCGGAGCTGAACAAGGAGCTGCCGCCGAGTTTGTCAAATGAGGGGATTAAGTGCTCCTGTAAGCCTGGATTTACAACCCTACCTTTGTCCTGGTGAAAGCAGCCCCACAGTGCCAGCAGCAGGGGATGGTGATGGATGAAGGGCATGCAGAGACTCCTGAGGAACTGCTCTCCACGTGAGGCCGACGCCAAAGTCAACAGCTGCAGTTTGGAGATTGCAACTTGTGCTCTCCCTTCTGGTGTCAAAATGGATCTCACCAAAAACAAGGGTCTGACTTCCCTTCTAGGGAATATTTCTGTGTAGGTAAAGATGTGTCCCAGGAACTCTTAATGATCCTTTAGGAGCCTGAAGATCAGGACTGTGAAAACCTCCGTGGTCTGCCCAGAGCCTGGGTAATTTCACTGACATGGGAGATTTTAGAAAGAGATTTTCTGTGTGCAAGTGGGAGCCTGTGTGACCTCCCCACCATGCAAACACTCCTGGGAGGGAGCAGCTGCTCAGTGGAGCAGTGTGTGAGGAGCTGCCACCACGGCTGTGCCTCTTGGGGACCAGCTCAGTGGGACATCCCTTCTCAGGCTCATCTGACATCACATTCAAAGCCCCTTGAGCCTTGGAGTTGGACCTGTCAGCAGATCCCAATTGTAATCTTTCTGGGTGAAAAATTATGTTAGAAAGAAATTGTTCCCTGTGAGGGTGGGGAGGCCCTGGCACAGGTTGCCCAGAGAAGCTGTGGCTGCCCCATCCCTGGAAGTGTCCAAGGCCAGGTTGGACAAGGCTTGGAGCAACCTGGGCTGGTGGAAGGTGTCCCTGCCCATGGCAGGGGATGGAACTGGATGATCTTTAAGATCCCTTCCAATCCAAACCATTCTGTGATTCTGCGACTCTGTGGTTCCTGGTGCACAGGTCTTCCTCAAAACCACCATGTGCTCAATCCTGCTGGTGTCAGGTTCAGAAGTGAAACAAAAAATGGAGGGGCAGGCACTGATTTCTGCTCTCTGGTGACCAGTGACAGGACCCAAGAGAATGTCTGGAGCTGTGTCAGGGGAGGGTTAGGTTGGAGATTAGAAAAAGGTTCTTCCCCCAGAGGCTGGTTGGGCACTGCCCAGGCTCCCCAGGGCAGTGGGCACAGCCCCAAGGCTGCCAGAGCTCCAGGAGGGTTTGGACAACGCTCTCAGGGAAAGGGTGGGATTGTTGGGGATGGGCCTGTGGCAGGGCCAGGAGTTGGACTGTGATGATATTTGTGGGTCCCTTCCAACTCTGGAGATTCTATGGTTCTAGAATTGTATCCCAGGTCATCTCTCCCACAAAACACTTGCCCACAGCACCTGCAGACCTCCAGACAGGGGAGATGTGACATCAGAGCTCATGTTCAAAGCTGGTGTATTTGGTTTTACAATGACAGAAGCTTCCTGCAAGTGCCTGGTCCGTGATGGGGCTCCTGGGTTGCATAAAGATCACCCCAAGAATATCTGAAATGCTTCCTCCTACTTCCCATTGGATCCTGCCCAAAGCAGTGTCCACGTTGCCTTAGTCCCTCTGTCCAGTCTCTAAGCAGAGGCAGGGAGCAGGGGTGGGACAATTCCCATAGCAGTGCATCCTGCTGGTGCTGGGATCTCCCCAGCTGGGTTCCTCATGGGGCTCCTCAGTGCTGCCAGGCCGCTTGGTGCAGCAAAGGAGAGCAGGAGTGTCCTTCCACAGCTGGAAATGTTGCTTCCCAGGGCTCTGCCTCACACACCAGCCCTCCCTGCCTTTGAGTCCCACTCAGGGCTGCTGGGGACTGTCCTGCTTCCACACGTGTCTTCCCTCCAGGTGGATGAGCTGAAGGCCAAGCTGGCAGCCCAGGAGGTGGAGCTGAAGCAGAAGAGTGAGGATGCTGACAAGCTGATCCAGGTGGTGGGGGTGGAGACGGAGAAGGTGAGCAGGAAAAAGGCCGTGGCCGACGAGGAGGAGAGGAAGGTGGCACTGATCACCCAGGAGGTGGAGCAGAAGCAGAAGGACTGTGAGGAGGATCTGGCCAAGGCTGAGCCTGCCCTGGCAGCTGCCCAGGCTGCTCTCAACACCCTCAACAAGGTAAGGTGAGGATTTCCAGGGGGATCCAGTATCTTTCTTCAGTGTTGGGGGAATGGGGCTGTGTCATCTGATGGCCCAAGTTTCTGGGCATTGTATTGTCCCTCCTCCAGGTTCTTCCCAGCTGGTTCACACTGCGTTCCTGGTGTAACTCGGAGCAGCCACGAGGCTGCACCGTGTTCCCCTTTACTCATGTCCATGGAAAGGAGCAGACAAAACCAGTCCAAAGGAAGGTGCCACTGGGGAAATGTATAACCAGGAAATAAGGACTGCTCTGATTGCAGGAGACCAACTGACTGATTTAGGAAAGACTTTTGGTACCTTGGAAGGTTTGTCCTCCAAGGCTGCTCCAGGGGTTCCCATTTGGAGCCCAACAGACACGTACCTGCAATTTCTTTTGATCTGCAGTTCATGCAGCATCCTGGAGAACCAAACTCCCACTGCACACAAAGCACAGGGAAAATCCAGGAGCTGGAAAATCCAGGGTTGTTATTGCCATGATCACATCAAGCAATGGCACAGTCCTCCCTCAGACCATGGCTCAGTCACAGTCCTGTTGGGAGGCAGGAAGGTGACTCTGAGCCATCCAGAATCGGGGTTCTGTTGGATTAGATTTTGGGAAAGATGGGATTTTGGGTTTTGCTGCAGAGACATGTGCTTTGGCTTTGGTTCCTGGAAGGCAAAGGACTGTACAAAAGGAAGGTGTTTGTCTCTCATTGGTTTTGGTTTTGTGCTGGAGCTGTGGAGTATCTCATTAGACAAAGGTGGGGACATTTCTGGGATTCTCTCCAGGACCTGTAAAGCAGCAGTAGCAGAGCACTGGAAGCCATGGCCTCCTTTATCTGCTGATTGGAAATGCATCAGAGAGCCTGACCTGCTCTCTGACATGAATAATCAGAAATGTTTATGTGTGTATATTTAGTTTCTCCCCAGTTATCTCAGGTGTCTTACTTGGACAGCACAGTTATATGCAACATTAATAGGGAAAACAGTGAGCAAAGCTGGTGAGGAGAATCCAGTAATACAGATATAGTCAGCTCCCAGGGAGCTCAGTGAGGATGTGGATTTGTGGACAGTCCTGTGACACTGTCACCTGCCAGTGCAAAAGAAGAGCAGCCATGGCCGTAGGGATGTGTGTCTTGTGCAGAGTGTGTGAAGAGGGGGGGAGAGCAGATGCCTTTGCACTAATCCAGGGGAAGGAGCACAGAATCATGGAATATGCTGAATTGGAAGGGGCCCATGAAGATCATCAGTCCAACCCTCAGCCCTGCACAGGCCCATCCCCAGGAGTCACCCCCTGTGCCCCAGAGGATCAGCCAAACCCTCCTGGAGCTCTGGCAGCCTTGGGGCTGTGCCCACTGCCCTGGGGAGCCTGGGCAGTGCCCAACCAGCCTCTGGGGGAAGAACCTTTGGCTGAGATCCAACCTGAGCCTGCCCTGACACAGCTCCAGGCTGTTCCCTCAGGCATATGTACTTCCCTGGATGTGTGTGAGTAGGTGAAGGGGTCACACCATGAGCGTTACCTGCTCATGGGCCGCAACTTGAACCCAGCTTGATTTCTGCTCCTTTGTTTGTGGTGGGAGGATTATCTTTCAGATGCTTTAAATAGTTCCCTTTGGTGCCCTCAGAATCCTCTGTACCCACCCTGCTCTCAGGAGGGCTGGCCAGGCTTAGCCTATGGCAGGGTTTAGCTCTCATTCTGTTCCTTACAGTTTAAACTTTCCTTTTCCTTTTTTTCCGTGTAAGCCAAGAGTGACCCTGGACTGAGTCAGCCCAGCTTTGGCTGTGCCAGGGGGACCTTCTGCAGCCCCTCTGCCCCTGCTTTAGTGTTAGTGCCTTTTGCAGGGGTTGGTGGCAGTGAGAGTGACTGAGGCAAATTGAGAGGCTATACTTAGGGAGAGATAAGTATATACATAAATGAGATAATTTTTATATATTATATATATATATAAAACTATCTCATTAAAGTATATACTGTAAGATAATTAAGGTAGTTATTCTATGGACTATGATGGGTTGTGAGAGATGCAGTGCAGAGCACCTGCAATAGAAAAAAAAAATGCACACCCAGATGTGTTAGCGAGTTTGAAAATGTGAGAAATCAATGTTTAGAGACAAAAATGCCCTTTTAGCTCCTCCAGTGCAGTTTGGCTGCTTGCCCTGCGAGGGTGCCTGGGCAAGCACCAGTAGCTGCATTCCCTGGGCCCTGAGGATAGCAGGACATGGGACCCAGTGGATCTGGTGTTTTGGCATCATCATCTCAGCTTGGGGAGGAGGGAGCATGAAGGGGAGCATGAAGGGAAGCTCCGAAGGCTGTTCTAGAGGGGCTGAGGGATATTTCTAGAGGTTATTATTTGGAAACATTTCTTTCTTCCTTATCCCAGTCATCTGAGAGAGCAGGAAACATCCAGCTCCCCCAGGCAGCAGGGAGTGTGGGGAGGAGCAGTGTGCTGAGCTGGTGCCAGGTGGGACGTCAGGAGCTGGATGCAGGGAGTGGAGCAGGTGTGCTGGGAAGATGCAGAGCAGTGCTCTAAAGGCAGCACTGTGGGGGCTGAGAGGAGCCCAGTTTATCAGACTGATGGCTTGGGAGCCTGACTCCATTAGTGCAGAGTGCAAAGCAAGCCCATTCATTTTTATCTGACAATCTTGTTTTCCTCTTTCCAGACCAACCTGACAGAGCTGAGATCCTTTGGGTCACCCCCTTCTGCCGTCAGCAACGTCACTGCGGCCGTGATGGTGCTGATGGCCCCGGGAGGGAAGATCCCCAAGGACAGGAGCTGGAAAGCAGCCAGAGTGGCCATGGCCAGGGTGGATGGCTTCCTGGACTCCCTGATCAAGTTCAACAAGGAGAACATCCACGAGAACTGCCTCAAAGCCCTCCAACCCTATTTACAAGACCCCAAGTTCAACCCCGAGTTCGTGGCCACCAAGTCGGCGGCGGCGGCCGGGCTGTGCTCCTGGGTGGTGAACATCGTGCGCTTCCACGGCGTGTTCTGTGAGGTGCAGCCCAAGAGGCAGGCCCTGAGCAGGGCCAACACCGAGCTGGCAGCAGCCCAGGACAAGCTGGGCACCATCAAGGCCAAAATTGCTGTAAGTGCCCTGTGGTGGGACCCGTCACTGCCTGGGGAGAAATCCCCTGCTGTGGAGAAAGCTGCTTCTCTGCACTTGTGGGTTTTTTAAGGGCAGGTTGGAGATCCAAAGGTTTGGGCCATTGTGGGGTTTTCTATCCCTTGTGTTTCACTGAAGCCCAGAAATGCAGCTGTGTCCTGGGCTGCAGCACAGGAAGAGTGGGCAGCAGGGTGAGGGGGGAATTCTACCCCTCTGCACCACTCTGGTAAGACCACACCTGCAGTGCTGCCTCCAGCTCTGGGACAACCAACATAAGAAGGATGTGAAGCTGCTGGAATGAATCCAGGGGGTCACAAAGGCTCTCTGAGGTTTGGAGCCCCCCTGCCCTGGAGACAGACTGGGAGAGCTGGGGGTGTTCAGCATGGGGAGGAGAAGGTTCCAGGGAGCCACTTGGAGCCACTTCCAGTGCCTAAAGGGGCTCCAGGAGAGCTGGAAAGGGACTTTGGACAAGGGCCTGGAGGGACAGGACAAGGGGGAGTGGCTTCAAACTGATAAAGAGTAGGTTAGATTGGATATTAGAAGGAAATTCTTCCCTGTGAGGATGAGGAGGCCCTGGCACAGGTTGCCCAGAGAAGCTGTGGCTGCCCCATGCTTGGAAGTGTCCAAAGCCAGGTTGGACAGGGCTTGGAGCAACCTTGGATAATGGAAGGTGTCACTGCCCATGGCAGGGGGTGGAATGAGACAGTCTTTAAGTTCCCTTTCTACCCAAACCATTCTGGGATTCTCTAACTGTATGATAGGATATGACTGCTTTCTAAATTCCATTGATTATTCTCCAACCTTGAACCTGAAGAGGAAGGTTAATTATGAATTTTTATTACTCCCACCTAATTTTTGTAACGTAATTTACTTCTTCTCATGGATCCTCAGGAAACTCCTTATCTCAAACAAGTGTGTACCCAGTGTGTGCACAGGGCAGAGGGGAGGCACTGGAGGCTGATTCAGAGCTGGGCTGGCCCTGTGCTCAGGCCCTGGGGATGGGCAGGATTTGCAGGATCACAACTGCTCTGGTAGGAGCCTCATTTGTCCCAGCACAGCTTCCTGGCAGCACATCTTGTACCTTATTTGGGTTTTTCCTACTTAATAAATAAATAAAAAAACTTCTCTGAATAGAAGAAATTCCAGCGTGATTAAAAGTACATTTCCACAGAGTGTGGCTTCAGGCCTTTAGAAAATCATTCCTTCAGAAAATCATCTCTATGTAAAAACACATCCTGCTTTATGCTGCTTTCCTCTGTGGTCCCTCCAGGCTGATACCTGCTAAGAACAGAGTGTGGGAAGGAGCTTCTCCAGAACCTGCCTGGTTTTAGGCTGCTTTGGCTCTGGGATCCCTCTTTGGGAGTGGGATCCCCTCCATGGCTGGAACTGCAGCTGGGGAGTGCCTGAGGGGCCCTACCAGGGGCAGCAGGTCCCTGCACTCATGTTTTCCACCAGCACATCTTCCTCTCAGAAAACACATCACTCTTTTGATGTTTCTGATGGCTTATTATTCTTAAAATGCTTACTACACTTTTTACCTGGAAATACAGAAACCCAGTGCTGAGCTCTCCGGTCGCCCCTTCCTGCTGCAGATGAAAGGAGCAGGGATGGATTCAGTGGGCATTAGTGTCTAATTCTCCCACCTCAGATGTGCAATACACTGCTGGGGAACTTTTTTCATCCCTTTATGCTTCTCTTTTCAAAAGCTTTTAATGCCTGGGCTTTTCTTTTTTCTTTTTTCTTCTTTTTTAAAGGAGTGGGATTTTGTTAAAGCAAATTGCAATCTTTGGGGAGATTACTGGTACCTCTCTGGCATGCACTTACAAAACTGCCTGGTTTAGGTGCATTTTCCCCTCTGCAGATGGGTAATGATGCTGCTCAGCGTGGGATGGATGTGGAGGTACATCCTTGCTTGTCGAGCTGGGATATCTTGAGCAGCTTCACTGCTGTGGGGCTGATTCATACCTGCTCACAGCTGGGCCCCAAGATGTCACATACCCATTTTTAGTAATAAATGAGACTATTCTGATTGTCTGAAACACTAAATACCTTTCCCTCTCCTTTGCCTGCCTGGGAAATAAGATCTGTGGCCCTGGGGAGGGTGGAGGTAGAAGCCAGAGGTGTGTTCACAGCTGTATTTGTGTGTTACTCTGGAGTGTGTCTGGTGGGGTCCTGCAGGTCTGGCCTGTTCTTCAGACCAGATGTATGTGTGTATTCTATAGATACTCAATTATCAGATTGTGCTTGAATAATGGGATTTGATCTATGAGGCTTTGTAGGCACATACATCCATATGCACACAGGGACAGAAACTTTTTGTGTTATTAGTTCCAAACATAGGTCAAGGAGAGACTGCTTTGTGTTTGCCAGTATCCAGGACGGCTGAAGAGATCCCTAATATAATCCTTTTTCATTTTCAGGTTTGTTTCTAGTGTGTATCTCTGTGTTAAAGTGATTTACAAGCAGTTTAGCCTTAAGCAGTCTGCACTGGGTGCAGATAAAATCAATTATTACTTCTCTTATCAGAACTGAAATGCTCCAAGTACTCGTGGGAGCTGTTGATTTGTTTTAGATCAGAGTGTGAACAGCTCTGTCCAAGCAAAGGGTTCTTCAGCTTTTTCTCCAGGTGCTTTGGTCCCCTTCTGTCCCTTCCCAGCCCTGAAGCTCCAGCACTGATGTCCATGGGAGGTGGTCCCACCTCTCTGGGGGCTCCTGGTACAGGTTTCGGCAACTTTTAGAGCAGCACAATTTTACTGACTTCCTTGTGATATTCCCTTCTCGAAACAGGGTGAGGGTATGGCTTGGATGTGGTTCAGCTGTGCCTCCAGCTGCTCCAGGAGCCCCTTGGGGATTTAAGCACAGCTTGGGGAGGCAGCAGAGCCTCAAGGACTGCTCTGAGATCAAGGGACTGCAGCATCAGGATGTATCAGATTTGATTTCCTCAGCTGCCTGCTTGTTGCTCAGCCATAGCATTGTCCTGGGGGCTTGGCCATAAGGACCCCTGGCCTTACCCAGTTTAAATTCACACCAGGGCTGAGCCCCAAATAACTTAGTTTTGGGTGTCCTTTGCCTCTGCCTTGCACTGAGGGTGTGAGTTCCAGCAGGAACACAGCCCAGCCCTGCTCTGTGCTGGCTCGTAATGCCAGCCAGGGTGGGTGAGCTGGGCTTGGCCAGTCCTGCCACAGGGCCAGGCAGCTCTGTTTGCCTGAGCATCACAGAATCCTGGAATGGTTTGGGTTGAAGGGACCTCACAGTTCATCTCCTTCCACCCCCTGCCATGGGCAGGGACACCTTCCACCAGCCCAGGTTGCTCCAAGCCCCATCCAACCTGGCCTTGGACACTTCCAGGGATGGGGCAGCCACAGCTTCTCTGGGCAACCTGTGCCAGGGCCTCCCCACCCTCACAGGGAAGAATTTCCTTCTAATATCCAATCTTTCAATCTGAAGCCACTGCTCCTTGTTCTCTCTCAAGGCCCTTGCCCCAGGTTCCTCTCCAGCTCTCTTGGAGTGCCTTTAGGCACTGGAAGTGGCTCTAAGTTCTTCCCAGAGCCTTCTCTTCCCCAGGCTGAACACCCCCATCTCTCTGAGCCTTTCCCCATGGCAGAGGTGCTCCAGCTCTCAGTGTGTCTTCGTGGCCTCCTCTGGACTTGCTCCAAGAGCTCCACATCCTCCTCGTGTTGTTCAAGCTGTGCTGTTGCTTTCTCCTGTGTTTCCCATGCAGCGCCTCGACCAGAACCTGGGCAGGCTCAGGGCCCAGTTTGAGGAAGCCACTTCAGACAAGCTCAGGTGTCAGCAAGAGGCTGCAGCGACAGCGAGAACCATCGCCCTGGCCAACCGGCTGGTGAGTGTCACAGCTGCAGCTGGGGGCACCGCAGGGAGGGACCAGGTGCTGAGGTGAACCACGTGCACACAGCAGTTCCATCCCCTCCTTTGTTGGGAATACATTCCTGCACTGCAGCAAGTTTCAGTAATGAAAATGCTTTTGCACTGGCTGTTTTCATCCATCAGGGCAGCTGAGCTCTTTAAAGGGACTGGCTCTGCTCTCTTCACAGCTCTCACCTCCTGTTTTGTGCTTTAAATGTGTCATCAAGTACAGAGGGGCCAAAACTATATGGCTATAAAAACAAAAGTGGGAACTTGCAGCTTTGCAGGTTTTGAAATGAGAAAAGTTAGAGTGAAAAGCTCTCTAAAAGCAGCACCTGTCCCTGTTACCCAGAAACCCAGTCTGTGGTGTCTGCAGCCCCCCATCCTCTGCAGAGCAAGACTGAAGAGATGTCAGAGGCTGGGAGGCAATGTCTGCTGCCCTCACTGCCCCATCAGCTGGAGCCCCAGCTCACACCCAGTGCTGCAAATGCCCCCAGTGCTTCATATTTTGGCCTCTGCACTGGCTGTTAACGTGGAGCCAGTTTCTTCTCCAAGCAGGGGGATGGGGCTGCAGGAGCCTGGTCTGTGCTGAGCTCTGCCCTGGGGGTGAGGGGAAGGAGCTGGTTCCAGCAGCTGGCTCTGCTGGCTCAGGCTCATCCCCAGCACAACAGAGCCCAGCCAGTCTGTTCTTTGACCTCCCTGACCCCCTGTGCCTGCAGGGAGGATGCAGGTGGTGGTTCAGACCTCTCTGAGGGCTCTGCACTCCCACACAGCTCCTGCTGCAGCTCTGGGGTGGGAAGTGCAGGTTATTGGCCAGTGATGCAGCTCTTGGAGCTGTACAGCTCATGGGGCCAGCAGGTGCAGCTGAGGCTGGAGACACCCGAGGGGTGCAGAACACCTGGAAACCTTGATAGACTCACAGAACCATAGAGTGGGCTGGGCTGGAAGGGACTTTAAACACCATCTCATTCCAATCCCCTCCCATGGGCAAGGACACCTTCCAATATACCAGACACACAAATTCGTGAAGCTTTCCAAATTTGACAGGCTGGAAGAGCTGGAGGTGTTCAGCCTGGAGAAGAGAAGGTTGTGTGGAGACCTCAGAGCACCTTTCAGGATCTGAAGGGGCTACAGAGAAGCTGGAGGGGGGCTGTTCATCAGTAACTGGAGTGACAGGACAAGGGGGAGTGGGTACAAACTGAAAGAGGGCAAATTTAGGTTCAATATATGAAAGGAATTTTTCCCTGTGAGGCCCTGGCACAGGTTACCCAGAGAAGCTGTGGCTGCCCCATCCCTGGAAGTGTCCAAGGCCAGGTTGGACGGGGCTTGGAGCAACCTGGGCTGGTGGAAGGTGTTGCTGCTCATAGGACGGGGTGGAATTAGGTGGTCTTTAAGGTCTCTTCCAACCCAAACCATTCTATGATTCTATGACACCACATCCCAGACCATGCTGGTTCCATTTCTTCCTCACCCCATGACCTGGGAACAGCTTCCAACCTTAACGATTCCATGATTCTATACTGAATTGATGAAATTCATCATTTTGCAGAGTAGGCAGGGAACTACCTTCATCCCAACCTCCTGCTGTGCACTGCACACCATCTCCTGTGGTGTCCTGGCTTTGATCTAGGAATAGCTCCTGACAGCCCTCACTGCTGTGCAGTTCATTTGACATTCAGGATGTGTCACCTGTGTGGTTGTGGGCAGAAATAAGTTCCCAGACTTTGGAATAAACACATTTGAGGTTGTCTGAAGAATAGAACTGAACAGAGAATGATGCTTTGGAATAACAAATGAACCTGGGGGCTGAAGGCAATCCCAACCCTGACAGTGCCAGATTGGCATCTCCTGAACTTCACGTGACCTAAGGAAGATGCTCCAGGATCCAAGGGACAGGGAGCAGTGATCTGTGCACCAGAGAGGGAGGCTGGCTGGTGTTGGAGTTTGTGAGTGGGTGTTGCTAATGCAGCATATGACATTTAGTGATGACAAATGCAAAATAATGTGTGCAGGGAAAACAAACTGTAATCATGCAGTTACATGGATGGGGCCTAATTGCACTATTATCACTCACTGAAGAGCTCTTGGAGTGGCTGAAATGAGTTCTCAGGAACAGCAACGTGGCACTTGACTGGAGGAAGAAAGACAAACTTAATATTAGTAATTAGTAGAAAAAACCTCAGGAAGCAGAAGTTAAACATCATTGTATCAGGTTGTCAGTGCCTCCATCCCACATGCCTGAGCAGGGGGTTAACCCAGCTCAGGAGGCTGGGGACAACTTAGAAGAGCTACAGCCAAGTATAGAACCACTTCTGTGTAAGAAGAGAGGAAACAGATTAGGACTCTTCGTTCTGGAAAAGGTGTAGAGGGGATGGATGTGAGAGAAGCCTCTAAAGTCATGACTGGTGTGCAGAAGGTGAATGGGGAGTGGGTGTTCACTATCCCTCATTATCAAAGGCTAAAGGGAATCCCATGAGTAGCTTTTAATTTGCTGCTTGCTAAATTAAAAGAACTCCAATGACTTCTAGGATCTGAGGTGGAAGATATCTGGGATGTCTGGAACGTATTAAAACTGGCAGTAGTGTGTGATTCAAGCAAGGGAGAAGAAAAGACCTGGAGGACCAAAGTGGATAAAAAGTAACCTGAAGAAATTAATTAGGAGTATGTAACCACTCTACAAGAATTAGGAAAATCAGATCAATAAAGACTTCTTGGTCTTAGAGATGCTCTGGGAGTAGTATGGGATTTGACCTCAAGGAGGCTGGAGGGAAGAACTTGAGATGCTTCATCTGTAAAAACTACAAAGGAAAGATGGAAGAACTGGACTCTGCACTGTAACTGTAGTTGAGATTAAGGTATGATCCTTAAAATTAACCAATAGCCTAAAAGTAGTGTTTTGCTCCTTTTTCAACAAGCAGGATAAGGTAAGGACTGATATGTGGGCTGAGACTAGGGTCTGTCCAGCTTCAGGTGGACTCCAGAAAATGCCCAGAACAGAGCAGGATCAGGGCAGGTATAGGCTGTGCTCCCGATCCCTGCTATTTTCCAGCCTTCATATGCTCCACTGTAAGGAATGTGGATTTACAAGGTAAGACAACCTTATAAGACTGAGAACATAAAAATGGAAATTCCCCCAGATGAAGAGAAAGCACTGCTGGAGGTAAAATAACTGGATGGTCTCAATATGGAACCACAAGAATGGGCTGAAATTCAGTGATATAAGTTGCAGATGTAACTATGGATTTATAGCAGATTGTTCATCTCTGAGCCAGGAGCCCATTGCAGAAACCAGTGAGGACCATTGTGTTTGATCAGGCTTTGCCCTACCTGTCATGTAGCCCTAAGAAAGGCAGATGTGCTTCTAATCCTATCACAAGTAGCTTTCTAGCAAGGGTAATGGGACAACGACACCGTCTGAGATCAGCAAAAGGCACTGGGGAACCTCTGCAGCTCTGTGAGGAGGGTGGTGGTTCATGTTTGTGACAGAGCAGCTCAGCTGGGGCAGGTTTAGGAGCAGCTCTGAGGTCAGATGGGGCACCGAAAACCTGGGGCTGCTCTTTTTGTTCCTGGGAGGAGCCAGACTGCCCAGGGGACAGTCTTCCATGATTCAAAGAGGCAGCTTTGGCAAGGCAGAAGGGCCATCAGAGGTGTTCGTTCTTGGGTTCACCACTCTGGTTGCCCAGAGAAGCTGTGGCTGCCCCATCCCTGGAAGTGTCCAAGGCCAGGCTGGATGGAGCCCTGAGCAACCTGGGCTAGTGGAAGGTGTCCCTGCCCATGGCAGGGGGTGGGATGAGATGGTTTAAGGTCCCTTCCAACCCAAACCATTCTGAGATTCTGTGATTCTCTGAATCACAGTCGAGCGGGATGAGCTGGTGCGTGGGCGCACGGTTTCACAGTGATGATGTAGACAGTCTATAAAGAATTGTGAAAATGATCCCAAGTGATGCAGATATGAAACATCAGGTAGATAAATGTAATGTAGTGTATATTGGAAAAATCAAGTTTTACTTTGCATGCCCTGTAAGTGGTGCTGAGCAGGTTATTATCAGTCTGGAATGAAAGGCTGGAGCTAAGAGTTCTGTGAGTGTGTGAGCTCTGTGCTCCCAGAGGCAAAAAACCCTCACCAAACCCCAAACCAATCTGAAACTGGATGTTAGGGTTTATTAGGAAAAGAAGAGAGAACAAAACAGAGAAAAATCCCCATCTCTGTATGAATACATTCTAAATAAATCTTGAATGTGCAGCATTCCCACCGCCCCCTCTGCTGCACCTCAAAGGCTGGAGGAGAATGGAAATGGTGCAGAGACAGGAACAATAAAAGAAACTGGATAATAAAGATTGCATCATTCTGTACGGATAAAGATTGCAAGGAAAATGAAAAGGCTGCTTCTGAGTGAGGAATTACTGAAGAGGCTAAAGCTCTTCAACTCCAAAGGAGACAGCAGAGGGGTACTGAGGGCTTGGAATACTGAGTAGTGCAGAGAAGCTGGTGCCAGCAGGATCGTTCCACTGGTTTTCCACTGGACCAACAGGTTTTATCAGTTGAAAAGTTCAGGCAGCACGTCAGAGATGTACTTTTTTACAGGAAGCACAGCTGAACTGTGCATCTGCTGCCCACAGGGTGCTGTAGATGCCAAAAGTTTGGTTGGTATCCACAGCAGCTTTGGCTCAGTCATGAAGGGAAAAATCATCAGTGGCTGTTGAGCACAAAGATCAGTCACAGAATGTGCTGAGATGGAAGGGACCCACAAGGATCACTGAATTCAACCCTCAGCCCTGCACAGGATCATCCCCAAGAGTCACACCATGTGCCATCATCCCTCTTAACACTTCCCTCCCTCCTGCCCCAATCTCCCAGACTATCTTGCCTAAATAGTGTTATTTTTTTTCCATTAAAATAGGTTTGCAGAAATGGCTTTTAACTGACAAGGCAGGATTAGGTTAAATATTAGGAAGGAATTCTTCCCTGTGAGGGTGGTGAGGCCCTGGCACAGGTTGCCCAGAGAAGCTGTGGCTGCCCCATCCCTGGGAGTGTCCAAGGCCAGGTTGGATGGGGCTTGGAGCAACCCGGGATGGTGGAAGGTGTCCCTGCCAGTGGAATTGGGTGGAATGAGATGAGCCTTCACCCTTCCAACCCATTCCATGGGTCTATGAATGTTTAATTTGATTTGGGCATTTGCAGGTTGGGGGCCTGGCCTCTGAGAACGTGAGATGGGCTGAGGCTGTGAAGGCCTTCAAAGAGCAGCAGAGCACCTTGTGTGGGGATGTCCTGCTGATCACGGCCTTCGTGTCCTACCTGGGCTACTTCACCAGGAAATACCGCCAGGACCTCCTGGAGGGTGTCTGGAAACCATATCTGCACCAGCTCAAAGTAAGTCCTGATTCCTCTGAAAAGCTGCTGTTCCTGGGATTAACATGGCCATGAATTCTGATGTCCACAAGGATCCCCAAGGGAGAGGATCTCTCAAATGAGGGGCAGCCCTGTGTCCCTGCTGAGTTGGGTTAGGGAGCAGGACGTAGCCAGGTGTGATTTATGCCTCTGTGGGGCAGTTGTGGTGTCCTTGCTCCATGAAATTGTCTTGATTCCTCCACGTGTAGAGAAAAATTCCAAGCCTGGAGCCCAGGATGATACTCTGCAGTTCTGACCAGCCATCAGGGACAGCCTGGAAGGAAGGACTTGCATGGAGAAGGAATTGCTTGGAGCAGGCAGAGCTCACTGCCAGCTCACTGGTAGGCTTGGAAAAGCTCCAGGTGTTTTTTTAATGCTGGACACAAGCTCTGTTCGTGCTGGCCGTGCCTCTCAGCTGGTTGTATCCATGTCTTGCTGTTAGGACCAGATGGAGATCATCATGCTGCAAACTCATTTAATATTTTGCTAATTTTTAGCAGGTTCCTCTCATACATCAGGAAATAATGCCAAGAATCTTTTAAGTAAGATCACAGTGGGGCAGTGATGGCCAAATCAAAGGGCTGACAAAATCAGCCAGTTCCTTAGCCTGAGAGAGGAAAAAATTCATTCTGCATTTTTTAATACTAAACCAGAAACTTAGTTAAGAAATGCAGTATTGTTCCAAAAATGACCCGACTCTGTGCTTAGAAATTTCAAGGATATGCCTCAAATTCTAATAGGAAATGAAAGGCCCACTCTGCTCAGACATCTGGCACAGGTAACTCTGGCTGTCACACCCAGCAATGGCCTCCCCTGTCAGAGAAGCATTTCTGGGCCTCCTAATGCTGTTTTGCAGCAGAACAGCTGCCTTATGAGGGGGTTAGTGATGTCCTTCCAGGCTGTCTCAGAGAGAGGGACAGGGAGGAGTGTGATCTGGAGCTTGGGCTGGTTTAGGGCTCTGCAGGCAAAAACCTTGGACTGCTTGTACAGTTTGTGTTGGTTTAAAACAGGATTGAGGGAAAGAAAACTAGATCAAAAGGACCCTGTAGAATGGAAAACCAGTGATAAATCATGGAATCATAGAATGGTTTATGTTGGAAGGGACCCTAAAGACATCTCATTCCAAACCCCTACCATGGGCAGGGACACCTTCCACCATCCCAGGTTGCTCCAAGTCCCATCCAACCTGGCCTTGGACACTCCCAGGGATGGGGCAGCCACAGCTTCTCTGGGCAACCTGTGCCAGGGCCTCCCCACCCTCACAGGGAAGAATTTCTTCCCAGTAACCCATCTAACCCTGCCCTCTGTCTTGAAGCCATTCCCCCTTGTTCTGTCCCTCCAGGCCCTTGACCAGAGTCTCTCTCCAGCTCTCCTGGAGCCCCTTTAGGCCCTTGAAGGGGCTCCCAGGTCTCCCTGCAGCCTTCTCTTCCCCAGCTGTTCCAACCTGTCTCCAGGGCAGAGGGGCTCCAGCCCTCGGAGTGTCTTCATGGTCTCCTTTGGACTCTCTCCAGCTGCTCCACATCCTTCTGATGTTGGTTCCTTCAGAGCTGAAGGCAGCTCTGCACGTGGGGTCTCATCAAAGCGGAGTAGGTGGGGAAAATGCCCTCCCTCAACCTGCTCACGCTGCTGGTGATGCTGATAAATCTGCTTTATCAGTCTTTAATTAAGCTAACTTTCTGCGAAATAACCCACTAGAAGCCTCTGTCCTCTCCCCCCAGGTGCCCATCCCTGTGAGCCCGTGCCTGGACCCCCTGGCCATGCTGGCGGACGAGGCGGCCGTGGCGGGCTGGCACAACGAGGGGCTCCCGGCCGACCGCACCTCTGCCGAGAACGCCACCATCCTGAGCACCTGCGAGCGCTGGCCCCTCCTGGTGGACCCCCAGCTCCAGGGCATCCAATGGATCAAAGCAAGATATGGCCCAGGGCTCCGAGTGCTCCGGGCTGGGAACAAGGGGTAAAGCAGCCTCGTCACACAGTGACACTGGGGATGGGCTGCCTGGGGTGTTTGCTTGACCCTTTGACTGAGCTGTCAGAGCCAGTGACACTGAGGCAAATCCAACTCTGGATTTGCTCATATTATCACAGAATCACAGAAGCAACCAGGTTGGAAAAGACCTCTGAGATCATCCAGTCCAACCCATGACCCAACCCCACCTTGTCACCCAGACCATGGCACTGATGCCACATCCAGGCTCTGCTCAAACACCTCCAGGGACGGGGACTGCACCCCCTCCCTGGGCAGCCCATTCCAAGGGCTGATCCCTCTCTCTGGGAAGAACTTCTTCCCAATGTCCAACCTAAACCTGCCCTGGTGCAGCTCAAGGCTGTGCCCTCTTGTCCTACTGCTGGTTCCTGGGAGCAGAGCCCGACCCCCCCCCGGCTGCCCCCTCCTGTCAGGGAGTTGCAGAGAGTGAGAAGGTCTCCCCTGAGCCTCCTCCTCTCCAGGCTGAGCCCCCCCAGCTCCCTCAGCTGCTCCTCACAGCACTTTTGCTCCAGACCCTTCCCCAGCCTCGTTGCCCTTCTCTGGACCTGCTCCAGCCCCTCCATGTCCTTCCTGAACTGAGGGCCCAGAGCTGGACACAGCACTAGAAAACTATCTGCTATTCATTACCAAAATGATGGAGATTTCTCATTAAACAAGGGGTCTGTTTAGAGCTTGGCTCAGTTACCATAGAAACTCCTCTGAAAGTGAGGATGGAGTGTGCTGTGTGCTGAGGAGAGCTCTGTGTGGCACAGAATCCCAGGATAGATTGGGTTGGAAGGGACCTTAAAACTCAACTCATTCCAACCCCCTGCCATGGTCAGGGTCATCTTCCACTAGACCAGGTTGCTCCAAGCCCCATCCAACCTGACCTTGAATACTTCCAGGGGTGGGGCAGCCACAGCTCCTCTGGGCAACAGGCCTGTGGTGTCCTCCATCGGGTTTATTGTAGATGTCATGTCCTGGTTTAGTCTCATCCAGGAGGGTGAGCAGGGCTTCCTACCTCTTGGAAAGAGAGAGAGGGCTTGGCATGGACAACCAAGCTGCCAGGAGGGTCACCATGCCCTGCAGACCAGCTGGGCTGATGCTGCTCCCACTTGGCACCAGCTGGACTTTCTCATTGCAGCACCCCTGCATTGATCCAGATAAATCTTTCATGGGAAGGCTTTTCCACTCCTGGCTCTTATCTCCAGTCAGCCCTCAGACTGCTCTCTTGCTGTATCAGCTTGCACCCATCTCTGCCCAGTAGTGAGGAGCCCCAGAGTCAAAACCCTGCTGAGATGTCCGAGCACTGAGGTTGGTTTTGAATACAGAGGAAAGCTCTGGCAACAGCCAAGAGTGGCCCAAGCCTGATGCTTGAAAATTCATGTAGATTTGGAGATGCCTTGGGGTTGCCCATGTTTCACCGGTGCCTCCTCTGTGGTTGCCCAGGTTGTTTTGCTGGTGCCTCCTCAGTTTTCCTCCTAGAAAATAATGAGTTACTGGATCTGATCTGGGATCAAAATAAGGTGAACTGCACCAATGGATTCTGGGGGAAACAAGGTATTTGCTAAAAACAACTCCAGCTTTGCTCACTGATGCCCAGACTCTTCTTGGGAAAGTCATAGTGATCACTGCTTGCTCTTGGAGCTCTGAGACCTCATTCTCTTTTTTGGACAGCCCAGACTCTGTAAGTGCCACTTTCTGCATCAGGCCTTGACCCCCTCTTACCCCTCTTCCTCCCCCCAAATGTTGCCACGTGCCTGTAGCTGTGTGGACCCCTCTCTGTCCCCAGATCCTCCTCAATAACAGTGTCACACCCTGCTCTACTGCAGGAGGTACCTACCAGTGCTGCTCCCCACAGGTACCTGGACACACTGGAGCGAGCTCTGGCTGCAGGAGAACTGGTTTTGATTGAAAACCTGGAGGAATCTGTGGATCCAGTGTTGGGACCATTACTGGGGCGAGAAACAATCAAGAAAGGCAGGTGAGCTGGGGAGGAGGGGTTGGTGGTACATGTGGGTGGGGGCTGGGGGTGTTGTGCTCTCTGTTCCTCACCTCAGATCGTGGCTATTCAGATCCAGCAGCAGTGACATCCTGCCTTCAGGGGTGAAGGCTTTTTAAATCGGGCAATCACAGGTAATTCAGACACAGGATGGCTTGAAAATCAACCTGGATTTCTCATTTCATTGCACGGTGTCATTCAAACCTCACATGAAAAGAGAGACCTGTAATTGTCTCCCTGTGTAGTGACCACTGCCCTGACACTAAATTATTACCAAAATAGCTCTTGCTGTTGTGGAGTAAAAGTAGCCTTGAATTTTAGCAAACACTGCACAGAGTTCAGGAATACAGCTCCAGGTTTGAGCATTAAGGATATAAAGTGTTTCTTAATGAGGTCAAGTTCTCCGTGGCAGCTCTGGGCCCCTCCAGCCAGAGGAGGTCAGAGACAGGGGCAACCCTTTGTCCTTACGTTCTTAAGGATTATTTCCTTACTTGCCTAAAATACCCCAGGATGTTGTAAACTGCTGGGCAAGGCAAACTGTCTGCAAACTGTGCAGGGGAAAACACCATGAGAAGGATGGCTGAGTGTGGGTTTGGCTGCAGGATGGAGGGGGAAAATCAGTCCCAGGGAAGGGATTGAAATGCTGAAGAATGTTGAGTTGGGAGTACAGCAGTGAGGGTGCCAATCCTCATCCCCCCTCCAGGGAAACACCTTTTGGGGCTGTATGTGTCTGCTCTCAGAACTCCCTGTGGGATCATGTGCTTCCTAAGAAAGGGGAAATGAATTATGAATCACATAGGAAGTCCATGGGATTCGTGTTCCCAGGCCATGAGCCCAGACCCCATGGACAGACACTGTCAGTCCCACCATCCCTGTGGTTCCCGTACTGGGGGGTTTCTCTCTGCCTCTGTTTCACAGCTGTAAAAGTAACTGAGGGGCCAAGAGGACACTGAGTGAGTGATGTTTGGCTGGGAAGAGTGTTCAAACTCCCCTGACAACATCACCATTCCTGCAGCAGTCCCAGTGCAGCCCTGAAAACATTTCTAGTTTCTCTTGGGTCTCTGGTTCCCATGGGCTTTGTTAATCAAATGAATTACGGAATGGTTTGGGTTGGAAGGGATCTTAAAGATGATCCAGGCCCACCCCCTGCCATGGGCAGGGACACTTTCCACCAGCCCAGGTTGCTCCAAGCTCTGTCCAACCTGGCCTTGGACACTTCCAGGGATGGGGCAGCCACAGCTTCTCTGGGCAACCTGTGCCAGGGCCTCACCACCCTCACAGGGAAGAATTTCCTCCTATTATCCATCTAACCCCGCTCTCTTTTAGTTTGAAACCATTCTCCCTTATTCTGTCACTCCAGTTCCTGATGAACAGTCCCTCTCCACCTTCCCTGTAGCCCTTTAAGATGCTGGAAGGACACAATTAGGTCTTCACAAAACCTTCTCTCTTCCAGGCTGAAGAGCCCCAACTCTCTCAGCCTGTCTCTGCAGGGGAGGTGTCCAGTCCTCTTATCAACTTCATGGTTTCCCCTGGACTCCAACAGTTTTGTGTCGTTTTCATGCCGGGAACACTGTACCCCGTGCTTCAGGTGGGGTCTCACCAGGGCAGTAGAGGGGGAGAATCCCCTCCCTTGACCTGCTGCCCACACTGCTTTTGGTGCAGCCCAGGATTTGTTTGGCTTTCTGGGCTGGGTTAAACTTGGGTTCAGATCATGTTGCTGTGAGCTTTAGTCTTCATGTCAGAAGTGCAAAACAGGAGGAGATTGGGTTTTCCTGGGAGATGTTACCTCCTTTGAATGCCCACCAGTTGCTCTCCAAATGTGGCTTCGCTGCTCAAGCTCAGTGCAACTGCAGAGTTGGCCTGATCAGAGCCAACAGACTGGGCAATTCTAGATGTGACCAATGAAAAGTTGCCACAGATTTATCACAGAGTATTCTGGATTGGGAGGCACCCACAAGGATCATTGAGTCCAGCTCTTAAGTGAATGGCCCATATGAGTATCAAACCCGTGACCTCATTGCTGAGAGGCTTTTCCTCCCTGTAACTCCAACTTCAAGGTAGAATTCAGCCTCTCTCAATAGCCAGGAGGGTTCATGGTTGGAGTGGCCATGCTGCTGCTGGAAAATGTGAGCCTTCTCAAACAGAATCCAAGATGCAGGGGCAGCTTTCTGGGACTTTTCTCCTAGATCAGAAGTGACTCAGGTGGCACTGCCAATTTTTAATACTTTTGCTCTAATAGTGATTTGTGTGTCGAGTGCCAAGTCCTGGCAGGTGCCACTGACCGAGACCTCCATTTGTCCTCGGGTGAACCACCCTGGGGTGAACCACCTCCTGGCCCATCTTCTAATTGCAGGTACATCAAGATTGGGGACAAAGAGTGTGAGTTCAGCCCTGCTTTCCGCCTCATCCTGCACACGAAGCTGGCAAACCCCCACTTCCCACCCGAGCTGCAGGCCCAGTGCACCCTCATCAACTTCACTGTCACCAGGGACGGGCTGGAGGAGCAGCTGCTGGCAGCCGTGGTCAGCATGGAGAGGCCTGACCTGGAGGAGCTCAAGGTCAGGAGCTGCAGTTTACACTGGGAGCAAGAATAAATTATTATTATTATTATTATTATTATTATTATTATTATTGTTATTGTTATTGTTATTGTTATTATCTCCTTCTTCTGCTTCTTCTGCTGCTGCTGTTTCTGATTCTTCCACTTCTTCTTCTTCTGCTGCTGCTACTTCTGCTGCTGCTTCTCCTTCTCCTTATTATTATTGTTGTTATTGTTATTATAATCTTCATCATCATTGTTATTGTTATTGTAATGTAAAGAAAACATTTCACCTGGAAGGTTACCGAGATTGCTAAGCTCATCATAAAATCAGGAGATTTCCCTCGAATTGAAGGTTTTTTTCCTTCACTCTTTTGTTTTCTAGGTATTTTGGCAAAATTTGTATTGCAATTTCAAGTTTTTTCTCCCAAAATTTGGGTACGAGTCACTTTATTTTCCTCCTCCTCCTGTGACTGGAAACTGAGATTCTCATTATATCAGGTTTTTCTGGATTTCACAGATTTAATTTTGGAGGCAGGATTAATCTCAGTTTTCAGCATTTATGGTATAGGATTCTCTGTGTAAATATTGTGAAGTTGGTAACGACATTTTCCTTTCCTGGTTCTTCCTCCCACTTCTTTATAATCGGCCAAAATATTCTCTCTCTCTCTTTTAATAAGTATGGCTTCAATTCCAAGATAATTTTATAAAGAAAATCCCCTGTTCTAATGGCACATATAACCATCTAACAAACATGTATAATACTAAATATTTTCTGAGAGTGGGAATAAATTTACTGCACATGTTCAGTCAGGCCAGGCCGGTTTTGTAATAATCTTTCCATTTAATGAGGTTCTGAAGTGCTTTAGCTGGGTAGCCTTAATGATGCATTGAGTTTGGACCAGGCTCATGTGCTAATGAGCCAAAAGATGGCCTCAAAAACACATAATAAACAAATTTAATGTGTGAGCCATGACTGTCTCTCTGGGGACACGAAGGACACAAAGCCCTTGGTCTGAGGGCTCTGTGCTGGGCTGACACAGTTGGTGTGGGATGGCATTTTCCTTATATTTAAGAATATTTAAGATCTATTTTTCTCTATCCCCACAACAAGATAACACCAGAGTTTACCATCTCTCCTCTCCCTCATCTGCTCCCATCCTGCTCCAGCCCTGCTGCCCCAGGGAGGTCAGGATCAGGGAGGAGAAAGGCAGCCTGGTGTTCCAGATGTTCTGCTGGATGGTGAACAGTCAGTCAGACAATCTCTTCCCTGCTGGGCTAAAGGCAGAGCTGTGTCTCCTGGACATGGGAGGGACTGGCACTGGCCCTGACCTGGGGGTGAGCTGGGCAGGGGCTCAGCACCTTCTGCCCCAGGGCTGGATCTGATCACTGGGGAGCTCCTTGGAGGCTCAGATTGGGATGTTTGGGTTCCCCAAAGGAGAGGTCACCTCTCTGTGTGTTAGTCCATCCTCTCCACCCTGGGACTAAAGGGACAGAGGTTAGTGTCCTGGGAAGGTTTGAGGCTCTGGCTCAAGGGCAGATGGAAGTGATTCCTACAACACTGCACAACAGTTACTGATCTCAGAGCACACCTTATACGTGGAGCCCAGGATTTTTTGTTAATAACCTGATCCAAATCCATCAAACAGCTATTATTGATTCAATTCCAATAACACCAACCTTTTTAAAATGTTTCCTCAGCACAGCCTATATCCAATAATCTCTGTCTTCATTGATTCCCAGTTATCCATCTTTCTGTCCCTCCTTACTTTGAAGCTCTGCCATCTTCCCAGGGTTGCACTCCTGTGGCAGAGCCTGAGACTCTGCCCTGTGGTGGTTCTGGGGACAGATCAGTCTGTCCAGGACAACTCCATGCTCTCACTGGACATTAGAACCAGGCTGGCCGAGGGTGAGGCAGCAGGACCTGACTGTGAGATGGTCACAGCTCAGAGAAGCTCAAACCAGTTTAGGCCAAGGCAAGCAAAGCCAAATCCCAAGACCTTCCCTCTCAGGTCAGTCCAAACCCTCTGGCCTTTATCTGGTCATATCTGCAATTCCCTTTGGTGGGGATGACTCTGCTCCATGTGCTGGTGGCACTGCCCTGCTCCAGTTGTGTCACCAGGGCTGGTTTCAGGTGTCTCCCATCAGCTCCAGACGTCACTGGTTACGGTGTGTGTGAAATCCTTGCACAGCCAGGCTGTGATGGACAGTGTTGGGATTCTTCCTCAGGTGCTCTGCAGGATTAGATATCGGGAGGGAATTCTTCCCTGTGAGGGTGGGGAGGCCCTGGCACAGGTTGCCCAGAGAAGCTGTGGCTGCCCCATCCCTGGAAGTGTTCAAGGCCAGGTTGGACGGGGCTTGGAGCAACCTGGGCTGGTGGAAGGTGTCCCTGCCCATGGCAGGGGGTGGGACTGGATGGTCTTTGAGGTCCCTTCCCACCCAAACCATTCTGTGATTCTATGAAAACACAGGGAATTTTTCCCCTCTGGTTTGTGATGTTAAAATAAAACAACAAAACCAACAGAAAGGAAAAGGAAAGGTGGCTGCTCTGGCTGAGCTTGGAAGGGGTTGGCAGGGGAAGGCTCTGGGAATAACCTGTTTCTCAGAAGTAGCACTGTTATATATCAGCTGTGAAATAATAGATAATGAGCTCCACTGCAGAAATGAGGAACCATGACCTTGTTGCGGCTTCAAACCATGGCAGGATAAAGCTGCAGGTGCTGGGGGGACCCAGAGCTGTCTGCACTTCTGAGGGTGCTTCCAGAATTGGGTGGGGATTACAAGCTATTGGAGCAAAAATCCACCCCCTCCTCATTAATAACTCCAGGCTCATAATCCAAGGGGTTGAATAATAGCTTGCAGATGTCATTTTTCAAGGCTTGCTATGCTTGAATGGCAGAAACACACAAAATTTGCTCTGTTCATTTTCTGGTTCAAGACTTGTAAAATATTTACCACCACAGGCCAATTCCTGGGTGGAAAGCCAGGAACAAGTCTTCAAAACAGCCTTTTCCGGCTGAAATACCAACAACCAACACACTGCAGTGCCCATCCTGCTGAGCACCTGAATTGCCATGAACATGGAATGAGTGTGTGCACAGCAAGTACAGGAAACTTCAGCCCAAATGTTGAGAGATGAGTTATTAATGACAGTCAGTTCATCTGCTGGGCAACCTCTGCCAGCAGAGCAGGCTCCATCCTGCGTGGTGGGGCTGGGAGAGGCAAAGGGTCACATTTCTCATTCCAGACCCTACAGGGGGACATGTTTTCCCAAAACTGTCTTTGGAGCCTTGGATCACTTGGTTTATGACACTGAATCTGTCACGAGCCAGTTGCTCAGAACTTGTTTCAATTCCACGTGTCCCACGTCTGCTGTACTACAGAGCTGGATGGTTGCAGGGCTATAAAACACAAAGTTACTTGAATTTCTTGGTTGTGCCACTTAACCACAGTCTGAGGATTTAAACTGTCACCCAGTAGTGCTTTATGTAGCAGGGTGGTAGTGACTGACTTCATTGATGCAGAGAATAGTCACCAGGCTTAGCTCTTCAGCAGCATCCCAATCAGAGGCACAGCCTTCCCACAGGATGTTTTCTGTGGTAACTCTAAAAATAGGTATTCACGATAGAGCCATATCGTGGAATAACATACCTGAATCCAGGAGAGATGCAGTTTCTCTGAGCCAACACATAGAATAAGGCAATCACATTTCATGGGATAAAGCCTGTTCTGGAGGAGCAGTTCAGAAAGGAGATGGATGAGAGTCTTTGTTTCCACCATGAACAGCATTAATGATGGTGCTTCTACAGGGGAGAGGGAGATGGGACCAGAGAAATGGGAAGGATTTGCTCTGTGATTCAGAAATGTGCCCCTGAGGCAGGATGGTTGTACTGGGCTGTATCTGCTTGGCCTTCTTGTGCTGAGTTTGCAAATCCTTTGGCAGGAGGACTCTGTGCATGTACAGCTTTAGCCCAGTAAGCCACTGGTCCCTGTGGGACTTCAAGGCCAGGATACAAACAGGAGCAGCAATAGATGAGGCCTCAGCTTTGCCCTCAGTCCTGAGCCTGAGGTGCATCTCGTGTTCTTCTCAGGGCCTGAGGGACTTTGCTGCTGGATTTGCCACCAGGTTTTATCCCTGTGGCCCCATTGCTGGTGTGACTGGTGGGGTGTGGAGGGGCAAGTTCATCAGGAGGGGGGACTGTCCAGTCTGACTTGAATCAGGAACAAAGATATAGGAGATATGTTTGAGATGGGGATAAAGGTTCCTTTTTCATCCCCAGCATTTTCATACATTCCTAGTGAAAGGGTTCAGCTTTCCTGGTGCTTTCTGTGCTGTTCAAGGTTTCTCTGAGTTGATGGCTTGTTGGATATGGAGTGATCCTAGAGCTCCACCCACTCCCAGGAGTTGCAGAGAGCAGGAATAAGCACTACTGGACTATGTCAGCTTTCAGTGAGAAGCCTGTTCCCATGGGAAGTTGGTTAATCCTTCCTTTACCACATGTTTGGTGGCTAAAACTTTCTGAATTTCTCATTTGCAGTCAGATCTCACAAAGCAGCAGAATGGATTCAAGATCACCTTGAAAACATTAGAGGACAACTTGCTCTCTCGGCTGTCATCAGCATCTGGGAATTTCCTGGGAGACACAGCCTTGGTGGAGAACTTGGAGATCACTAAACAGACAGCTGCAGAAATCGAGGAGAAGGTACAAAGACAGTGATAGCCTGGAGAAAACTGTGTGTGTGATGTTATCTTTGAGGATTTCTGGGTGGAATGTCACCTCTGCTCTGCCCATCTCTGCTCCTTCTGCTCAGCAAAGAGAAATGGGTATAAACTACAGTGCTCTCCACTCTGGAGAGCTTCAGGCCATTTGGTGCTTTGCAGCTTTTGTGTGTTAAATGACCTATTTAAGACCAAGTGAAAACATCAGTGTCTGATGTAAAGACAATAAAATTTACACACTGTATCAAGGCAGCTTTAAACGGTGCCAGCCTAATCCTGAGTACATCACACTGCCTCAACTAAGCTGGATTTTAGTGCTGACCAGGGACTGGCGTCTGGTGAGTTTGTGATCTCGAGTAAATCTGCAGGAACTTGGGCATTTCATACCTTTCCATTCTTTAGAGTATAAATCAGTGTTGGTATGAGCTGTGAGTGTCAGCACTGCCCAGTTCCCCTGGCTGGCTGGCTGGGCTCAGCTAGATGCACTGTGGTTTTTCCTGCCACTGAGGGAACTTGGGAATTGTGGTTCTCATGCCAGGATTGTGCCAGGACTCTGGTATGGCCAGTCAGCTGCTTCCCTCTGCAGCCACAGTCACAGAATCATTTAGGCTGGAAAAGACCTCCAAGACCACCGAGTCCACCCTGTGCCTGATGCCCACCTTGTCACCCAGCCCAGAGCACTGAGTGTCACGGCCAGTTGTTCCTTAGGCATGTCCAGGGGTGGGGACTCCACCACCTCCCAACTTCACAGCCCACACTTGCCCTCCCCCTGCCCACTGGCTGGGGGTGAGTCACCCACGTGATGGGGTTGGGCTGGAACTGCCTTTCACCTCCCTGTGTTGGAGCCTCAGTGACCAAGAAACTAAGAGATCCTCCCTGCACCTTAAAAATCAGAATTATTTCTGGGAGCCATTTGTGGTGCATCAGATGTATTTTACTGTCTGAGGAGGGTTTGCTTGAACCCCCAAAGGAGATGTTGAAGAGATGTTTTGACCTGCCAGCTTGGCATCTCCCTCTTGAATTGGGTGTTCTTGAAGGGCTCCAGCTCCTAAACCAGCTGTGGTTATACAGATGGTCAGTGCGAGCTCTGTACCAACAGGGTTGAGTTTTGGAGTTTGCAGAGCCCTGTCAGAGGTTTGCTGCTCTGTTTTTGGTCTGTATACCAAAAAAAAATGTTCATGCAGCATTTTCCTTCCTATGGAAGTTCCTCTCTGATCTGTCTATGGAAAGCAATTGCCTGCCCCCCCCGGCTTTTATTTGACTGGAATTATGAATCAGCCCAGCTCTGCTCATGGGCACATGCAGAAAGGCTCAGCCCCCAGATGCTGTGGGGTGCTGAGGTGTGGTGATGTTTGCACACAGCAGATTAAGGCTCAGTCTGTGCTGCCTTGGGAAGGCTTGGTGCCCCAGCCAGATGTGCTCACACCAGCTCAGGGACAGCCCAGGGGACCCCATGGCCTGTGTTTCAGGGGCTGTGTGATGCCCTGCTGAGCCCTGCTCTGCCACAGAAAGCCAACGAGAGGGACAGAGAGGGACCTTCTGCAGTGACAGGACAACAGGGAATGGCTTTAACCTGAAAATGAGTAGGCTTAGGTTGGAGATTAGAAAGAAATCCTTCCCTGTGAGAGTGGGGAGGTCCTGGCACAGGTTGCCCAGAGTGGCTGCCCCATCCCTGGAAGTGTCCAAGGCCAGGTTGGACGGGACTTGGATCAGCCTGGGCTAGTGGAAGATGTCCCTTCCCATGGGGGATGGGCTTTAAGGTCCCTTCCAACACAAACCATTCCATGGTTTTATGATCCCACAGCATGGTTTGCTGAGCTGGCTGGATCAGCTCTGGCTCAGCAGCTCCTGGCCATGTACAAGACATGTCTGTGCACAAACAGAGCCTGAAATAACCCCTGAGGGGCTCGAGGACGTCACTTTGTGCTGCTGAAGTGGAATGAAAGAACAAACTGAGACGATGATGGGCTGGTGTTTCTGCCAAAAACGATTTCCACATGTCCATCACAGCAGCTGCAGCCCTGAGCAGCAAGGTGGGGTGTGTTCAGTGCTGCTGAGGAAAGGCAACAAAGAGCTGGGATAAATGAACACCTCCCAGCCCTGGGGAAGCTGCCTGAGAGGAGAACTGGGGCTGTCCAGCCCTGTGCTGTTGATGACCTGCAATTAGCAGGAGAAACTCATTGTTGAGAAAAACAGTTCCAGTTAGTGGAGAGCAGGGAATCCAGGGAGGAGTCTGGAGGGGACTCAGGAAAATGGAGGATTGGACAACTGAATGGGAAATGCAGTTAAATGGGAAGGTTCCAGAGTGGGGGGATGCTGGAGGGGCAGCTCAAGCCTGGCTGCACCGTGTCTTGGGGGCAGGGGCTGCTCCCTGTGGTGCTCATGTGTGGGTTGCCCACTGCTGCCCTGAGGACTTTGTGGCCCATGTCCACCTTCCCTGGGCTGCACTCACTGCACAGGGGTGTTCCCACATGAATCCTGTCCTGTGTTTCCCTGCAGGTGCAGGACTTCAAGGTGACGGAAGCCAAGATTAACGAGGCCAGGGAGCACTACAGGCCCGCGGCCGCGAGGGCCTCCCTGCTCTACTTCACCATGAACGAGCTCCACAACATCCACCCCATGTACCAGTTCTCCCTGAAGGTGCTGTGCCCTCAGAGCTGCTCTCTCTCACTGAGGTTCACAGAATCACACACTGGTTGGGGTGGGAAGGGACCTTAAAGCTCATCCGGTCCCACCCCCTGCCATGGGCAGGGGCACCTTCCACTAGCCCAGGTTGCTCCAACCATCTAGAAAGAGTTCCAGTTTAATGCTTTAATAAATGGAAGACCTTTTTTTATCACAAGAAAGGTACTTTGGGGGCTGGAGGGTTAAATGAGTTGGAGTCCTAGCCTAGGACTTCTTCCAAACGATTTCTTACCTTGACGAGTGACCTGGAAAAAGGAATTGAGGAGAGACTACAATGTGTTGAGCCTGATCCCCAAAGAAGCTTTTCTTTTTTATATCCACGACTCGTTTGTTGGAGTAATTTTATCAGAAAAATGTACAGAATATCTTTTGTGCCTTTTGAAAGATTCATTCCCTACACATCCATAATAGATACAGGGGTTCCTGAGGCTTCACCTTTAATCTGCATCTTCCAGAGTTAGTTTGTTTTATGTTTTCCAGTTAATATTAGCAGTGTGTCTAAATACATGAAAAATTATTGGGTGAAATGTTTTTATCTAATAAATTTTGATGACAGATCATAAAACATTGTGTAAAGATGCACAGAAATAATTTCAGAATACTTGCCACACAGCTGGGAACCCATTATAAATTAGAACACAAAGATTTATGTGCTGCTCTCCAGCATGTTTGAACAGAATTTAAAGAAATGTTAAGCAGGAAAATGCATTCTGCAATTATTAATAATGCATTGGGTATCAATGTTACTTTAATTTGTTGAGGCATCATTTTTCCTTTGTAGAACCCCTAAAATAATGCTGCCAACACAGTCAGGCCTTGGTCAGTCTGTGCCATCCATGGTTATTTCCTTTAGCTGGGCCCAGCTTACAGAGCCTTTGCATTGCTAAGCAGGACTTGGGTTTTATTTTCTTTTCCATTTTCTTTTTCCAGTTGCATTTGATAATTTGCAAATGTTTTTTCTTCGAATGGCTCTGAAAGTTTTATGTCTTTTCTCATTCAAATCAGAAATGTTGTTGCAAGAATCTTTATTCTCTTATATAAGAGGGTTGTTCTCGATGCAGGTCCCCATCCCCAGGGGACTTCACTGGCTGCTCCATCCCACCAGTGCTGCTCCCTGCTCTTCTCAGCCAGTCCTTGTCTGGATCCAGACAGTAAAGTGCTCATGAGACTTCTTGAAATTGTTATTATTTAGAGCAATTGCTTTTCTCTGAGTTGAAACATTTGCACAGTGGGAGTTGTGTTCTCCTCCTCTGCTCCACTGTTGTGACATCCCACATGGAATATTGTGTCCAGCTGTGGGGTCCCCAGCACAGCAAAGATGTGGATCTGTTAGAGCAGGTCCAGAGGAGGCCACAGAGATGATCACGGGGCTGGAGCCCCTCTGCTCTGGAGCCAGGCTGGGAGAGCTGGGGGTGTTCCACTGGAGAAGAGAAGGCTCCACAGAGACCTTAGAGCCCCTTCCAGTGCCCAAAGGGGCTCCAAGAGAGCTGGAGAGGGACTGAGGACAAGGGATGGAGGGACAGGACCAGTGGGAATGGCTTCCCACTGCCAGAGGGCAGATTCAGGTGGGATATTGGGAAGGAATCCTTCCCTGTGAGGGTGGTGGGGCCCTGGCACAGGTTGCCCAGAGAACCTGTGGCTGCCCCATCCCTGGGAGTGTCCAAGGCCAGGTTGGATGGGGCTTGGAGCAACCTGAGCTGGTGGAAGGTGTCCCTGCCCATGGCAAGGGGTGGGACTGGATAAGCTTTTAGGTCCCTTTCAACCCAAACCAGTGTGTGATTCCATGTGTCCTCTGGGATCTCCACTCTCTTCTGGCTCAACATTTGCAGAGCAAGTGTCCCATGTCCTCCCTGTGGGAGCACATTGGTAAGAGATCATTTCTTGTATTCCCAGTGTCTGAGTTCCCTCTGCCTGTCTCTTTGCTGCTCCCTTGGGCTCCGGAGAGCTCAGTGTCACAGGGGATGTCACCACTGCCAGACTCTGTGTTCCTGAAGAGCAGCTACAGGCAGATGCAGGGGCTGCTCTCTACATGTTCCAGGTGGCCCTAGAGATTGGCATCTCTCACTGTGGCAGTTCAGGGGGTACCATGCAAAGGGGATCTCAGAGTCACATGTCCCACTGTGTGTCCCCCCCAGGCATTCCAGAAGGTGTTCCAGAGAGCCATGGAGAGGGCGGCTCCCGCCGAGGGGCTCACGGAGCGCGTGAGGAGCCTCAGCGACAGCATCACCTTCTGCGTGTGCCAGTGCACGGCCCGGGGGCTGTTCGAGGGGGACAGGCTGACCTACACTGCCCAGCTCACCTTCCAGGTAACACCACCAGGGGTGGCACTCTGTGAGCAAGGTTCAGAATCCCACAATCCCTGAGGTTGGAAAAGCCCTCCCAGCCCATGGAATCCCCCCTGTGCCCGATGCCCACCTTGTCCCCCAGCCCAGAGCACTGAGTGCCACGGCCAGGCCTTCCTGGGACACCTCCAGGGTGGGCACTCCAAACCTCCCTGGGCAGCCCCTCCAAGGCCTGACCACCCTTTCCAGGAAGAAATTCCTCCTGCCCCTCCCCTGGCACAGCTGGAGGCCGTTCCATCTCCTCCTGTCCCTTGTTCCCTGGCAGCAGAGCCCGACCCCCCCCCCGGCTCCCTCCTCCTGTCAGGGGGTTGCAGAGCCAGAAGGTCCCCCCTGAGCCTCCTTTGCTCCAGGCTGAGCCCCCCCAGCTCCCTCAGCTGCTCCTTATAGGACTGACTCTCACCAATAACAGGCATAGATGCTGAGTTGGATTTGAATTGTGATGGCAAAGGTTGTTTGAGACAGTAATACCTGCTGGCAGGACCTGGAAAACAGGGCAAAGCAAACTGGCCTGGAAGGGTTTATTGCTTTTATCCCGAAGAAATTCTTCCTACACAGCTGCTCTGCCATGTCCAGTATTTTGTATAATTTTTAGTCCATGATCTGAGCAAGGAGACGTTTGTATATCTAATCAATAAATAGTGCTTGGAACGATGTTGTGAAGTTGATATGAAGTTTGTGCGGTGAATGACTGTGGAAATGCCCTGACATGTGGAATCACAGACTAAATAAGTTTGGAAAATACCTCCAAGAATGCAGATCTGAACCAAGATCCAACTGCTGAAACACTGCAGGGCTGGTTAACCTTGATCCAGGGATGGCCAAGACTTCTTTTAATTCTACATAACAAAATACTTTATGTAAAAGGGAAAGTGTATATGTGAAAAAAAATGGACTCTAACAGGATATTTTGTTAATAAATTGTGTGTAAAAAGTCAGGTTATATTTTTCAATGTCAGCCATAATTCTGACCCACGGGACACATACATTTTTTAGCATATATCTCTAAATAAAGTGTTTCAGTAGCACACATGGTGCTTGTAACTACAATAAACACTGAAAATAATTAATGGGTCCCTTTATGTGTCAGGAAAAGCAGCAGCCCCAGTGTCAGTGTGTGGAGGCACTTGGGTGATGGGCACAGGTGCTCCCATAGAAAAAAACAGTTGGCTCTTTAGCTGAGTCCCTCGTGCCCTCAGTGGCAGGAGAGGTGCCAGGCACACCTTAAGTGCCACTGCCCTTTTGACATCATTGGGATACAAACCAGGATCTGTGACAAGGAAACCACACACTCCCTGCACTGGTTTTCCCCCCTCCCAGAACTGGTGTTTGGAGGGGATTTTTTCGGAGTCTGGGATTTCAGAATTCTGGCATTGCACCTGGAGCAGTGGCCCCAGCTGGGCTTTCCAGAATGACCTCAGCCATGGCTCTGGCAGTCTTACTCCATTTATTCCTGAAAGCCACCACTGGTACTAAAAACATTGGAATGTCCCAGGTGCTCTTCAGTATTTGAGACCTCATGGACCTGCTTATTCTCTTGCTGCAGGAGCCATGAGGGTGGTGAGGATTTTGGTTTGGGTTTTATTGTTGTTGCTGTTTGTTTGTTGTTTATTTTTCCCAGCACTCTCAGTGTGTCTCCAGTTGGTTTATAAATTGAACAAGACAGTGAGAGATGGCCAACCCCCTGGTGGCATTCCCTAAGGATGCTCTGGTTCCTCTCCAGGAATTTCTCTGCTCTCCAGCTGTGGATCCCAGCCCAGGGACCTGCAGCACACCCTGGCAGGGACTGCTCCTCAGGGTGCTCCCATCCACCTGGATCATAGCACTTGCCACGTAGTTTTCCCAGTTTTGTTCCTCTTTTGTTGCCAATCTCCATCCTCATTCCCGTTCCTGTTTTGGGGAGACCCCAAGCACCTACATGGTGTGTCCATCACACCTCTCCAACATGGGGCTCTGAGTACATTTTAGCCACACATTTGGCAGGTGCCTGGTTTGAACAATTAATCTGATGGATTCTGTTGCTGCTCGAGGATAGCTTGTCTGTTTGGAATTACAGATACTCCTGATGAATAAAGAAATCAACCCAGCAGAGCTGGATTTCCTACTGAGATACCCAACACAGCCTGGAGTCATGAGCCCTGTGGAGTTCCTGTCTGACCATTCCTGGGGAGGAATCAAGGTACCTGAACCATGGGAAATCACCACCCCTTACCTCCTCTAAAAGCCTTTCTGCCCTTCAGGTGGGTTCTTGTGGCACTTGGTAAACAAAGTTCTGACCATACATGAGGAGAAAGGCCACAGACACAGAGAGTTCTGCAGGTACTGCCTTGGGGGGCTCCTCTAGAATGAGAACACCCTCTGAGGTTTGTGGTTATGGTTTGTAAAGGACATGGAGATGCCACAGTAGTTTTTAAGGTTGATAAGACCATCTGCAGAGCTGTGCTGGGGTGGGAGAGCTCCCAGATCTGCAAGAAAACGCTGCCGTGGCAATAAGCAGGTCCAACACCTGCCATGGATTTGGAGTGAGAGGGGAGGAAGAGCATCCCAAGGAGACGTGAGTTATCCCATCTCTGCTCCTGTTTGCCCACAGATGTGAATTGTGCTGGGTTTGGACCTGGTTCATCAGGGTGGGATTTGTTTTCTGGAAGCAGTTAAAATATTCTCCAAGTTTTGCATGTTCATTCACACCTTGCTGGAGCTGAGGTTGTGTCTCTTGTTTGATCGTGGCTTCTGATCAGTGTTTGGCACCTGGGCTGATTTAAGGATCAGTTTTATTTACATTGTGCTGCCTTTGTGGGATATTTTCCCTGTGCTGTGAAGTAGGGAGTGAAGACATCTCAGTTTCATTGGGACAGTTCCCAAATTTTCGCATGGGACATTGTTTTTTCCCTTTCTCTCCCTCCCACCATTCTGCATAGAGGATGTACGTGGTTCCTGCAGGATGACCAAGCAGAAAATCTGCATCCAGGCCCAAGACATGTCTGAAATTCTTTGCCTGTTTATATTGTTTCTGGAGGCTCTCCAGAGTCTTGCAGGAACCCTGGTATAAGGTGCCACATGGCCTTCTAGGCAAGCCTGGGCTGGGCTGGGCTTAACTGGGCAAACACTGTCCTTCAGGTAACATAGAGTTCGGCTGCACAGTGAAGCTCAAGAGTCGAATAAAGTTGATATTTCTAACACAGGTGACCCATAGTGATTCCACATGGAACAATTCCTGGCTGCCCTGACCAGGAGTTATCATCCCTGTCTCATCACTGGCACTGGGGACACGGCCTCTGCCTCATTCTGTCTGACCTACCTCATATTAAATGTCACAGTCACATTTTCAGCCATAAAATAAGCTTGGAACTTCTCACTGAACCAGCTCTGTTCAGCCTCTAAAAGGCATATTTCCATAATAATGAAGGAATTAAAAAAAATCCTACACCCTTTCCTTAATCATCTTTTTTTCAGACAGCAGCAGCTTTACTTTTGTTCCTTCTTCGAAGACAAATTAAATGGACATTTAGGGTCAATGCACATAATCAGGAAGACTCAACCATCAAGCCCATGAAATACAGGCTTTGCAACAGCATATTGTGTCTTTGGGCTGTGTGGAGTGAGGATGTACATCCATATTATTGCTTGAAATCATGGGTTTTCTCAGCTCTACTCTGTCCCTGCCTATGTTCAGCCTGGGAATACAGGGGGTGAATGGAGCATTTCAGTTCTCTGGGCCCCTCTGGGTTGGATTTCTGCACTGCTTTGGAGGTTCTGCGCAGCAAAGCTTCTCTCTACTACAGTCCTTGGAGTTTCCTCTGGAATGTGAACTTCCTTCCACAATGGGTTTTCAAGATTTCAGGCTCTGACTCTCATTTTGGAGATCCTTTAATGCATCTTAGGAAACAAATATGGTTTTTGGCACTGAGGACATGGTTTAGTGGTGGTGCTGAGTTGATGATGGTTGGACTTGGTGATCTTAGAGGTCTTTTCTAACCTTAATGATTCTGTGATTCTCTATTACACTTGTAGTGCCCCAGGGTGCCTTTGCCTCCTGCCCTCAGGTGGTACTTTCTCCAAGCAAACACCCTCTGGGTTTGCAGTGAGTATTCTTTGTGAGGTGCCCCCTCCTGTGCTGCCAGTCCTGTTCAGGGAGGGTGAAATGGCCTTTTGTGTTCCCCTTGTGCTTCACCATGATTTTTGCCATTGCCTCACTGCTGTGCTGAAGTTGGTCCAGTGCCAGCTCAGGGGCATCTACACCAGAAGGAATAGTCATTAAATAATTATTAATAGTCATATATTCCCAGTCATTCATTCCTCAGGATTTATTGTTGTATCACTCCTGCCCAGAGGGGCAGCTCCATCTCTGCTCTGTGTGACCAGTGACAGGACTCAGGGAATGGCTGGAGCTGTGTCAGGGCAGGCTCAGGTTGGATCTCAGGCAAAGGTTCTTCCCCCAGAGGCTGGTTGGGCACTGCCCAGGCTCCCCAGGGCAGTGGGCACAGCCCCAAGGCTGCCAGAGCTCCAGGAGGGTTTGGACAACGCTTTCAAGGACAGAGTGGGATTGTTGGGGAGTCTGTGCAGGGCCAGGAGTTGGACTGGATGATCCTTGTGGGTCCCTTCCAGCTCAGATTATTCCATGATTCTGTGATACCTGACACACCCAGGAGAAGAGGCCCTCTGTGCCCAGAGTGCCTGAGCACACCCCCATTGTGGGACCAGCAGGGAGCTGCTCCTCAGAGCTCAGACTGTTATCACTGAACAAAGGCTTCATCCCTTCCATCAGCTGTTCCCCAGCCCCATCCCCACAGCAGCCTGCCCTCCATCCCCCCTGGGCCATCTCAAACTGACAGTGGGGGGTATTTATCAGGTGGTCATTTCATGGAAGGCAGGAGGGCTCTACAGAGGGACCTGGCCAGGCTGGAGAGATAGGAAGGATCCAACGGGGTGAGGTTCAACAAGGCCACAGGCCGGGTCCTGCACTTTGGCCACAACAACCCCCGGCAGCCCCACGGGCTGGGACAGAGTGGGGGGACAGAAAGGGCCCTGGGGGGACTGACTGACAGCAGCTGAACAGGAGCCAGGGGGGCCCAGGGGGGCAAGAGTCCAATGGAGCCTGGCCTGGCTCAGGAACAGTGTGGCAGCAGGAGCAGGGCAGGGATTGTGCCCCTGGACTGGGCACTGCTGAGGCCTCACCTCGAGTGCTGTGTCCAGCTCTGGGCCCTCAGCTCAGGAAGGACATGGAGGGGCTGGAGCAGGTTCAGAGAAGGGCAACGAGGCTGGGGAAGGGTCTGGAGCACAAGTGCTGTGAGGAGAGGCTGAGGGAGCTGGGAGGGCTCAGCCTGGAGAGGAGGAGGCTCAGGGGAGACCTTCTCACTCTCTGCAACTCCCTGACAGGAGGGGGCAGCCGGGGGGGGTCGGGCTCTGCTCCCAGGAACCAGCAGTAGGACAAGAGGGCACAGCCTTGAGTTGCACCAGGGCAGGTTTAGCTTGGACATTGGGAAGAAGTTCTTCCCAGAGAGAGGGATCAGCCCTTGGAATGGGCTGCCCAGGGAGGGGGTGCAGTCCCCGTCCCTGGAGGTGTTTGAGCAGAGCCTGGATGTGGCATCAGTGCCATGGGCTGGGTGACAAGGTGGGGTTGGGTCACGGGTTGGACTGGATGATCTCAGAGGTCTTTTCCAACCTGGTTGGTTCTGTGATTCTCTTGGGGGAGTACGTGGAGGCTTATTCCAAGGTGGGCAGGAATTGAGGGGGGGGCTGTCACCTCAAGTCCCTTCCCAGGTGATTCTCTTCAAGATGAGCCCTTCCCACTCAGCTTCCTCATCCCCACTGAGTCTTTGGGGTTTGTGATTGAGATGGAAACTGTGTGATGCCCAGAAATGCTTCTCTGCATTTCCCCTTCTGCTGAACTTTGACAGGACAGGATGGAAGGGTGTCTCCAGCCCCAGCCTGCCTGGCCCCATGAGCTGCACAGCTCCAAGAGCTGCGTCACTTGCCAATGATCTGCACTAATTTTATGCATTTTGAGATTTTCAGATGGTGAATTCTACATTCTCAGATACTGAATACCCTTCAGATTGTCTCTTGTGATGGTTGTAGTATAGATTTTGTTACAAATAATATGGTTGGTGTCAACTTTATTAGTGTTTATGTTCTGTTAATGTCTGTTGGTTTATTAGCCTTTGAGTTTTTGACAATTCTAGTTACTTGAGGCATGGGTTTAGTACAATCACATTTTGTCACAGGCTGCTACAATTAGGTTAATTAGTCATGGCTTCTACACAGCTTATTAGCAGGCTAAAATCTCCTTTTCTTTCATCAAGGAGATTAAGTGCTATAATAAATTGTTTCTTCAACAAAGCTTGAGCAAAGTACATTTCAGATTCATATTTCAAATTCAAAATGAAATTTAGCATTCTGCTAATTTTTCACAGAAACACTGAAAATGCTCCAGCCCAAAGGCCTCTCCATGCCAGGGGGTTCTGGCCAAGATAGTGCCAAAAGAAATCAATATTGATATTTGTGGCTCATTCTGAGCCTCCCATTTTGGGCACATTAACTTCAAAGGGAACCTCATTAAATGTTCAGGGCTCTGGGCATGCAAGTGGCCTTGTCTGACTTGCTTATTATTTATTGTTTTTTGTTGATTAATTATATATATAGGCCAACATGTTGTTCTGCTGCTGTTTTCAGCTTGTGGTGCTGGAGCATCTGACACAAGTTTATGATTTAGTTTTCCAGCTTTTTTTTTAACTTTAGTCTGAAGTTTCACAGAGCAATTTTTTATGTGCAGGGAAGCTCAATATTTAGCCGTGAATGAAGAACCCCACGGACCTGTCCAGAAGGTTTGTAAGGAAAGGCAACAGCTTTGATTAGATGTGCTGATAGACTTGGGGGAAAACAGTTACATTTCAGGCTCTTTGATGCTTCTTTAAGCCTGAACAGGAATTGAATTCGAGCTGTACAGGTTGAGAGCAGCTGCTCTGGGCTTGGCTTGATTGTGTTCATCAGTCTGGGTGTTTGGAGGAAATGGTGCCTGGGGAGTCCCTGTGGAGGCAAATCAGCTGCTCTGGAGCAGGGGAGGTGTTGGCAAAGGGCACAGCCATTAACATCGTGCAAATACTGCCTCTGAGTCAGGCAGGGTCAGTTAAGAGCAGGGAGGGTCACAGTCCTGCCATTTAGTGAGAGTAGTGCTTCTGCCAGTCCCTGCCTTCAGTGCTCAATAGAGTTGGTCATTCCAGTGCTAAGGGCTGTCATTTCAGGTCCTTAGCAGTGATCTCTGGAGAAGGCAAAAGTGTTCTTTTACTCTAAATGAGGTTTTCTGTCTCTTTTCAATTTCCTTTATTACAGCCTGTTGTGCCTCCCTCCCCCTCTGTGTTCCCAGTGCCTGGCTGGGAAGTTTTTATTTCTGTTGGTACTGCTGAAAACATCTTTTGTATTCATGCAAGGTTATCCCTGTCTCCTGACTTGCCTGGTTGTTTTCTTACCAGTAAATATGTGGACACACCTTAGACCACAGAGATGTTGCTGCTGGAACTGCCCAGGCCCTCAGGCCACAGCCATGTGCAAATGGCCATTTAAATATTCTCATTTGTGACTGAATTAACACGGAATCCATGTAGATATTGGCCTCTGGAGGGTTTTTCCTCTTTTTTTTTTTCTCCTTTCCCTCACTGGAAGGTCTCCAGTCTCATCAGATGAAGGTGTTGATATCTAGATGGGAGCTGAGTATTCTCTGAATTGATGTCCTGTGATCTCCTCACCCCTGGGTGCAGTCCAGGCTGCCTGTTGAGCCTGTTATCCCCAGGTCTAGAACAGACAGCTCCTGCATCGTTCTGATCTGAGCTTGGATATAAAAATTACATCTGTGGGGTTAGAGTTGTTTGGTATTCCAGACTATGTCCAGACCAGCAAGTGAAAGGGTCAGCAGTGGTTTCCTGGCCCTGGCAGCACGTGAATCCACACAGCCCTCACCTCCCAAACCAGAGTGACCTCATCTACTGTTTCCTGTGGGCAGCCCCTGCAGTGTCCCACCCCTGGGCTGTGTCCAGGCATTTCCTGACAGCAGGAGAGTTCCCCAAAGTCAAATGTGAGCCAGCAAGATACCAGCAAATTGTGTGGCTCCTGGTGAGCTCATGCCTGGACATCTTCTGTAGCCACAGACCCAGGGGCAGATCAGCAGGTGATAGAACAGTGTGTGTCCTCCTCTCCCTGTACAGGTGTGCTGGTCTGAGACTCCTTCTCCCCAGAGTCTGAGACAGCCTAACTCAGGAGCAGCTTTGTGGATGCATGACCATGGTTTAGTCCTGAACTAACACCCTGTGCCCATCAGTGGGGCTCGTTGGCTTAGGCAAAGCCTCACACAAGGCACAGTCACATCTGTTCAGACCAGGCTTGTGTCTCAAAGGGTTCAGCAGAGCTGAACTTTTTATGTGCCTGGGAAAGACCATCTGAACCCACCCAGAGTGGAGGAGGGCTCATCCTGAACTTCACCACTATGGATAAGTCCAGTGGCTGTGCCCTCATGGCCTTAATTGGTGTGGTTGCTCTGGACAAATCCAGTCTTTTTGAGAAGTGAGGATTTTTCTCTGGCCACACAGACTAGCTGGGGGTGGGATGAATCAAACAATCACAGAATATTCTGAGCTGGAAGGGACTCACAAGGATCGTGGAGTCCAGCTCTTCAGTGACTGGCCCATACAGGGACTGAATGTGCCACAAGTGGCTGCAGAATCACAGAATCACAGAATCAACAAGGTTGGAAAAGATCTCTGAGATCATCCAGTCCAACCTATGACCCAACCCCACCTTGTCACCCAGACCATGGCACTGATGCCACATCCAGGCTCTGCTCAAACCCCTCCAGGGACGGGGACTGCACCCCCTCCCTGGGCAGCCCATTCCAAGGGCTGATCCCTCTCTCTGGGAAGAACTTCCCAATGTCCAACCTAAACCTGCCCTGGTGCAGCTCAAGGCTGTGCCCTCTTGTCCTACTGCTGGTTCCTGGGAGCAGAGCCCGACCCCCCCCGGCTGCCCCCTCCTGTCAGGGAGTTGCAGAGAGTGAGAAGGTCTCCCCTGAGCCTCCTCCTCTCCAGGCTGAGCCCCCCCAGCTCCCTCAGCTGCTCCTCACAGCACTTGTGCTCCAGACCCTTCCCCAGCCTGAGGCAAAGCTGATCCAGAATCCCTCAGTGGGATTCCCAGTGCCCCCAGTGACCCCTGCTGTCAGGTTCTCCCATGCTCCAGCTCCCTCCATGCCCTGGGGAGCTCTGTCCATGTTACCCTGTGCCTCCTGCAGCTCCCTGATCCCTGGGGGTGCCTGTGGCTGTCACTGTGCCAGGCTGTTCCCATGGGCTGGGCACAGGCAGTGCTGGAGCTCTTTGCTTTGGATACATATTTCCAGCCTGATTTCCTTTGTGCCATTTCCTGCAGCTCCTCTTCCTTGCTGGTGCAGATGTGTCCTGTAGGATAAGTGCAGCAAGTTAATACCCAGCAAGAACACACCTGGCCAGCTCGGATTGCTCCTTCATCCCAATCACTTCCCTCATCTTTTTCTGAAGAGGAAGAATTTTCATTATGTAGATATGAAAACGCTGCTGAAAGGGCATTGTTTAATAAATGTGATGTGGAATAATGAGCTCTAAGCACTGAATTCAGCTCTCGAGGAGGAGAACAGCACTAGACAAAGTCGTATATTAACTCCATATTTATAATCCTGCAGAATGCAGATGATAGGATTGCGTGTGTGGCTTAGGAGATAAAACACCGAATCAGATATTTTACCCTTAAGAAAACAGGATTTTTTGGACAAAAGAGCAGAAATCTCTCTTCTAACTTTCACTTTTTGTACTTTTTTGATGCAGGAATTTTTCATTCTTTTCCAAGATTCATTGGGACACAATGTGCTCTCTGTGCACAAGCAACAGCCTTTGATCAGGCTGGTCAGACAGCAAAGGCTTCACTCACAGCTTCCCTTCCACATTCAGAATTATTAGTATGCCAGAAAATCATAGTCTTAATTAAATATCTTCCATTAACTCCCTGCTTCAGATGTACAGCCTTTTAGTGCATCTCTGATAGAAAACATTGATTGTGACACTTCAATGGACACTTATCTGCTCTCATCTAGAAGTTTCCTAAGGACATTCTTCTGTCCTCTGTATCAAGTCTCAGAGAAATATTCCCAGTGTCTCACAGAAACACTACTTAAGAACGTTCTGCCTTTTCCCCCCCCCTTTTTAACCTTCTGGCAAATGATCTGATGCTTATCTGAAATACAGCAGAGTGGGATCACATCAAATATTTAGAGACACACTTTGGTGGTTTGATTGCAGAGTGGAAACTGAATTTTCCTGGATGCCTCTCCAGCCTCTGCCTTTCACTCTCAAGGCCCCCTGACACAAAGCCTGCTGTCAGCTGGGCATGTTGGATATAAAGTTTTTTTCATCCTCTAAATGGAAGAAAAGGGAAGGAATGGCTTCATCCTGCCCGTGGGTCACAACCACCCCCTGCAGCTCCAGGTTTGGGGCAGAGCAGCTGGAAAGCTGCTGGTGGGAAAGGCCCTGGGGGTGCTGGTGACAGGGGCTGGACATGAGCCCAGGTGAGCCCAGGGGGCAAGAGGCCAATGGCCCCTGGGCTGTGCCAGCCATGGTGTGTCACAGCCCCAGGGCAGGGACTGTCCCTGTGCTGGCACTGCTGGGGCACCTCCAGTGCTGGGGCAGCTCTGGGCCCCTCAGACAAGAGAGACATTGAGGGGCTGGAGCGTGTGCAGGGAAGGGAACGGAGCTGGGAAGGGGCTGGAGCAGCAGGAGCAGCTGAGGGAGCTGGGGGGGCTCAGCCTGGAGCAAAGGAGGCTCAGGCGGGACCTTCTGGCTCTGCAACCCCCTGACAGGAGGGGGGAGCTGGGGGGGGTCGGGCTCTGCTCCCAGGGAACAAGGGACAGGAGGAGAGAACATGACCTGAAGTTGCACCAGGGGAGGTTTAGATTGAATATTGGGAAAATTTCTTCCTACAAAGGATGGTCAGGCCTTGGAAGCGGCTGCCCAGGGAGGTGGTGGAGTCCCCATCCCCGGAGGGATTTAAAAGCCATGTGGATGTGGCACTCGAGAACATGGTGGTGCTGGTCATTTAGAGGTCATTTCTAACCTAAACAGTTCTCTGACTCTGTGGTAAAGGGCCTGTTGGAGCTCCTCATGGTTTTAGTGTAGCAGAGCCCAGAGCTGTGTCCTTTCCCTGGCAGTGGTGGTTTCCTCAAACAGCTGTGAGGGTTGCAGACTTCAACTGGGAGCCATCTCTGGAATCCTTATGGTAACACCGAGGTCTTCCTGTGTTGGGGCACAGGAGTTGGCCTTTCATAGAGGCTCCCATGGTCTGTGTATCATTCCCACTGTGTGATCACAGTGCATCAGGACCACAGGACCTGAACAGGAGCCCTGGGCTTTGCCCTTCACTCTGAGCTGGCCAAGCTTCTGCTGCAGCCTGGTCTAATCTTTGAGTGCTGCATTCTAAGAAAGATGTGGACCTTCCAGAGACAGGATAGAGGGGAACAGTGAGAAGTGTCAGACAGCTGAAAATGTGACTGTGAGGAGAGAGTGAGAATAGGGAGAAGAAGAATGTCTGAGGGCGTAAAGATTGAGGGGACAGGAGAGTACCATCTTCCAACAGCATCCTGAGGAGGAGAGAAAGCAGTTTGGTTTCTGTATCAGTAAAAGGCAGAGCATAAAGTCCATCTCAAAGTACCACGGGAAAGATTCCCAGCAGACAGGTGGGAAGTCTCTGTGACACAGTGAGGGGCTGGCACAGGTTGCTGCAGCTTCCATTCCTGAGGTTGTTTGAGCAGGTCTGTGACCACGTGAGGGGAAGATGGCAGGGCTGGGGGCACCAGCTCTCAAAGAAGCAGCTCTGCACCTTATTCCCTCTCCTAATCTGGTTGACTGTTCCTGAGGCCGGTTCTGCTGCAGTGCCACCATGAAACTTTGGATGAGACCATGGCCGTGAAGAGCTGTGAGGAGCCTCCTCAAGGGACAAGTCCATGTGTGTTTTTATATCAGGACACAGAACCTTGAGAGCTTTCCAGCAGGTGACATGTGGAACAGATACTTCAGTTGAGTTCTTCTGGACCATGAGACATATTTTGATTTTCAGTTTTGCTGTTCATTGGTGATGACCCAACTGGGACTTATGACAGCCAAATCCAGGGAAGTTTTCAGGAATACACAAGTACCACCTTTCAGTGTCATTGGGGATCCATGTCCAGCTTCTGGTTCTGGTTGTGTATCCCCAGTTTGCTGAGGAGCATGGAAGAGTGAAGAGGAAAGATGGAGGCTTGGGGAGAACAGCCTGACTTTGCAAGGCCAACTCTCAAACCCACTTGAACAACCCTTGCAGGGAAAAGAAAATGTGGGGAAAATGCCAACATGAACCTGGCTGGGAATCATCTCAGGTAAAATGAGGCAAATTTGGTGAGTGGTTATAAACAACTAGAATACAAAGATTATGACTAAATCTCATTTCTGTCCCTGACCTTTCCTGTACTGGCAGGAGGGAACTGAAGCCATTGTTTTCTGATTTATGATATAGGTTTTGCTGGAAATTTTCCAAGGAAAGGTAGTGAGATCCAACCCATCACTCCTGAGACTGTTTCTGGTGTCCAGCCACAGGGTGTGTGCATGTTGTGATGCTCTAGGAAGGATCCTGCAGATAAACGGGGTGTTTTTGTATACAGTGCCATGTTGTGGCACTACATACCTTTGAACCCCAGTAGAATTCAGAAGCAGCAAGGAAGAGTTCAAAGGGAGACAGGGGCATTCAGTGCCATGAGCTTGTCAGTCAACTTTTATGAGAGAAATGAGGAGGGTCAAAAAAAAATTTTTACGTTGAGAGGTGATTGACGTTTGACAAATCCATCAAATCTTTATTTTCACCTTTGGTGGAGATTTTTCTTATGAGTTAAATTATTCAGGTGGTGCAGCTAAACAGAAAATAACACCTTCAGTGAATGAATAATACAACCCAAAACCTAGGATGGGAGAGATGGCAAATAATCCATCACCTGCTGCATTAATCCTTCTAGTTAACAGTAGTATTCAAATGGAGCAATTCATCTGCCTGTATGTCTCCTTCCTGAATGATCTAATCTATCAATGGAAGCCAGGTGCAGGTCTGGCTTCCCATTCCTCCAGGAGCTGTCACTCTCCAGCTGTGGGGATGCTGGTTTTCCTAAAGACTTTTGGTCCAGCTGCAGAAAATGAAGGGAAGAAGTTATGAATATTCACAGGAACCTTTATGAGCAGTGCAAATAGTGTGAAACCTTTTACAAAGTGTTTGGGAGATCATAGAATCACAGAGTCTTTAAGGTTGGAAAACACCTCCAAGATCATCAAGTCCAACCTGTGACCAACAACCACATGGCCACTAAACCATATAACAAAGTGCCACATCCACTCATTTTTTGAACATCTCCAGGGATAGTGACTCCACCACCTCCCTGGGCAGGCCCTTCCAGTGCTTAACCACTCTTCCAGTGAAGAAATTTTTCCTAATATCCAACCTGAACCTCACCTGGCACAACTTGAGGCCATTTCCCCCTCTCCTATCACTGGTTGCCTGGGAGAAGACATCAACCCCACCTCCCCACAACCTCCTCTCAGATTGCTGTGCAGGAGGTTGTCCCCAAGCCTTTGACATTGCTGCAGCTGCTCTGCTTTAACCCTGGGGCAAAAGTTCATCCAAGAGCTGCTTCAAACTCCTCAAGCCCATGGACTCCTCAAGCTGCAGGGCTGGGCTGTGGTGGGACCTTCCCACACGTGCCTGGGAGCTGTGTCACTCTGGCTGGGGAAGCTCTGGAACACACAGCCAAGCCATGGGGACAGGGCAGAGCTCAGATGCTTTGTGTTACTGGGGTGATTACAGAATCACAGAATCAACCAGGTTGGAAAAGATCTCTGAGATCATCCAGTCCAACCCGTGACCCAACCCCACCTTGTCACCCAGCCCATGGCACTGATGCCACATCCAGGCTCTGCTCAAACCCCTCCAGGGACGGGGACTGCACCCCCTCCCTGGGCAGCCCATTCCAAGGGCTGATCCTGGCTTTTCAAGAGCTGGTCTATCCCTGTCATGGGAGGGAGTGGGGGCCTTTAGACAAAGTTTATTAAAGCCCTGCTGTTTAGTCATGAGGTGCAGAAAGGATCATCTTCTCAGAGAGGAGCCTGGGGGTGGCTGAGTCCAATCTGAGCCCCAGATTTTGTCAACCGTTAATTTTATTTAATCACTTTGTCCCGCAGGCTTTAATGATGGCAAACTGAGAACATTGATATAAAATGAATCATTTATTATTACAGATGATCAGAGAAAAGATCTTAATCAGAATTATTTATTACACAATATAAAAGTTAAAACTACCAGTAGTATAGTGTAAGATAGGACAGTCCACTGCACTGAAGTGATTGCAATCTCACAACAGCTACAGGATGGACAAGGGATCAGACCCAGCCAGCAGGGGTTTGGGAGGGGCAGGTCCTGTCTGACCAACCTGATCTCCTTTTATGATCAGGTGACCCACCTGGTGGATGAGGGGAAGGCTGTGGATGTGTCTGCCTGGACTTCAGCAAAGCCTTGGACACCGTCTCCCATGGCACACTCCTGGAAAAGGCTTGGACAGGGGCACTCTGTGCTGGGTTAGGGACTGGCTGGAGGGTCGGGCCCAGAGAGTGGTGGGGAATGGAACTGCATCCAGCTGGGATCTGGTCACCAGTGGTGTCCCCAGGGATGAGTGCTGGGCCCAGTTGTATTTAATATCTTTATTGATGATCAGGGAATTGAGTCCACCATCAGCAAATTTGCAGATGACACCAAGTTGGGGGGGAGTGTCGATCAGCTGGAAGGCAGGAGGGCTCTGCAGAGGGACCTGGACAGGCTGGAGAGATGGGCTGATTCCAAGTGTGACAGCAGGACCAGGGAAGTGATTCTTGCCGTGGACTCAGCGCTGATGAGGCCACCCCTGGAGTGCTGTGTCCAGCTCTGGGCCCTCAGCTCAGGAAGGACATGGAGGGGCTGGAGCAGGTCCAGAGAAGGGCAACGAGGCTGGGGAAGGGACTGGAGCACAAGTGCTGTGAGGAGAGGCTGAGGGAGCTGGGGGGGCTCAGCCTGGAGAGGAGGAGGCTCAGGGGAGACCTTCTCACTCTCTGCAACTCCCTGACAGGAGGGGGGAACCGGGGGGGGTCGGGCTCTGCTCCCAGGAACCAGCAGTAGGACAAGAGGACATGGTCTTCAGCTGTGCCAGGGGAGGTTTAGGATGGATATTAGGAAAAAATTTTTTCCAGAGAGTGATCAACCCTTGGAATGGGCTGCCCAGGGAGGGGATGCAGTCACCGTCCCTTGGAGGTTTTAAGGTGAGACTGGATGTGGCATCAGTGCCATGATCTGGTCACCGTGGCAGTGTTGGATCAAGGGTTGGACTTGATGATCTCAGAGGTCTTTTCCAACCCAGTTGATTCTATGATTCTATGATTATTGAAGCAATTATATTAAAGCTGGCAAAAAGAAATAATTATTAATTAGAGATCGATGTAACTCGCCCAGACCAACTGTCTTGAGGAGATCTCTTTCTTTCTACCTCCAGGAGTGACCCTGGGGGACATTCCCAGCCAAGGGGGGAATCTCCACTCACAGACCCCAGGAAGGGTTATGTCAGAAGAACCTAACTGGATGTAAGAGGACTGGACTTTTATAGTACAAATTGATTGACTGCCAGTCAGAGATTTGCAGGCCAGCTCCCAGCTTATCTGTCACATCCTGCTTCCGAAAGCAGGGGGTGTGTTTGTAATTTGGTGAATCAGGCTGGTTTTAGCACAGTTTAACATCAAAACCCACACCCTGGCACTGCCAGTAACTCCACACAGAGAACTGGCATTGTTTGCATTCTCTGACTGCATTTTAGGTCTTATGGGGTAGAACATCCTGCCCCAATCCCCCACTATGTGCCCATGGCTTCTGGGGCCACCCCTGCCCACAGGAACCCTCGGGGCAGGTGCCAGCGCCCTTCCAGAAGAAGATCAGGGTCAGTTGATCTCAGAGTCAGTTGCCCAGAGCACCGTGAACTTCTCATTTGTGGCTACTGCTCTGCTTAAAAACTGTGTAACACAATTCATAAAACTACAGCTCCTTAGTTGTGCAAATGAAATAGTGAATAACTGTCAGGATTTAATCATCTCACAGATTATTAAAACTGTGAGAATATTAAATATATTTTTTTCCAGTGTTGTGTAATTTTTATAGGGGGACATTTGATGTTCAGCGTGTTCCATATAAACCTCATTTTTTTAAATAGAGGGGTAATTTTTTTAAAGAAAAGCAAGATATACAAGGGACCAAGACCGAAAATACAGACCAGGTATAACCTGAAGCCTCAAAATTAAGGATAGCTTTTACAAACCCCCTCACATTCCTTTATTTCGATTTCATTACGTCTTTTAAAAACCAGTCTTATGGCTGCTGAGGAAGTAAGTTGATGTTAGGAGTGTTCTGGCAGCACTGGTTTTACTTGCTCTGGATTATTTTCCATGCTCTTTGTGCATGTGTGCTGTTCAGGGCACAGCAATGAGGTGATTTTGTCCTACCTTGCCCCAGAGCTGTTCTCCAGTCCTATGGCTCTGGGGCAGAGGGTTTGAACTATGGATATATTGTAAAATACAAGGCAAGTTTTCTTTTTTTTTTTTAAGGAATAAATTCCTTTAGAACCAAAGAGAAGAAAATATGGAAATAATATAATTATTTATCTGGATTTTTTAGGAAATTATGATGCAACACCTTAACTTGAGGCCAGTTTGACCAGATGGTGTCCTTAGAACAGTTCCCTTCAGTGACAAGAGCAAGCATTTTTTTCCAATAAATTTACAAAAGCTTGTTGTGCTGTGTCTGGCACAAGGAAATAACTTGTGTGGAGTAGCAACCTTGGAGTTGTTCTTTTCTCTGAAGCCTCAGCCCATGCTCTGGGTTCTGAGGGTTTCATCTCCTCCTTGTCCCCCCCAGGTCTTTCCAAAGATCCCTGTTCCCTGTGGCCCTTCCCTGACTCAGGGCTGTGTGTCAGGGACCCTCCTGTGTTGCTCTGTGATGGAAACCAGGATTCCTGTCCCGAAGCCAATGTTGTGTTCCCTCCAACTGTGGGAGAATGAGAGAACTTTGCATGTGTGAAGGTGTGAACCCACAGAGCTGCTGCCACCCCAGCTCCACATTAACTGGTTCTGACAGAGAGAAACTGTCAAGGAAACCTGAAGTGACAAAGCAACTTGTCTGTGATTCAATGAATGAAAACCCATTTTCTCTGAGAAAACAATGCTCCTTGCCCTGATGGTGTGAAGAGCCCTGTTTTGCTGGCAAAGTCTCATTTTGAGATATAAACTCAAACCCCTCCTGCTTCCAGCCATCAGAGATGATCTTGGAGTGGGTTGCAAAGGCAGGAGTGGAGTCCTCCAGCCCTTTGGATCATATTTCATTTTGTCCAATGTTTTTTGTCTCTCTCAATTTCCATGACAACTCTAAGTGACAAATGTACTGTTCATTATGTGGACAAAAATAGCCACATTGCACAGGTTCCCATCTGCTGCCCCGACGTGCCATTCCTGCTTGGAAACAGTGATGTGTCAGTGTTGGACTAAGTCTCCTGGAAAAATTCCCAACAGAGGTATTGAAAAGCAATTAATATTCACAGATTGAGATAGCTTTCACTCCACTGGCTTTTAAATAGCAGCATCTCTTATTAATACCATCACTCTTAATAAATGCAATTAAAATTGTTGACTAATGACAATTTTAGTGTTAATTTCTATAATACAGACTTTTTACTTGCAATTAGAGCTTTCTTGATTTTGCAACGTGTTGTTCAGGGAGAGAGGGATACTATCATCCCTGATTACATGTCTGTCATTTGATAAGAAAAAAGCAATTTTTTGGAGTCTCCCTTGTTAACGTCAACCAAGAGACTTCTCGAAGCAGCAGCAGCCAAAGTTCTGAAGAGATATTTTAAATGAATCACGTCAAAAGTCGACAGTGATGTTTTATATAAGCACTTGCACTGAGAATCCACTGAATTCAACATTTACCATTGTGTTGTGCTCTGCTCTGAGAGGTGCATCAAGTACATTTATTGCTGCAAGGACCAGGGTTTGGCAGATCAGAATATTCCATCATTCCTGGGGATTTCAGTTTCTCCTGTTCTGTGCTCTGGTTTCTGATTTTTCACAGAAAGCAGGGTAAGGCACTAGATTTGGAGCAAGTTCATCTGACATTTCTCCATGCTAGTGCTGATCCACACTTGGAAAAAACAGCTGTTGAATCACTGCTTTTCCCACACTCTTCCTGACTACATTCTCCAGTTCTCTGGGAGCTTGGCATGGGAATGGGCAGTGCCAGGCTGAGTCAGTCTGAGCTGTAGCACTGCAAACACTCTGTGCCTTTGGTGGAGGTACTGATGGAATAGTGCCTTTGGGCAAGGCTTGATTTGTTGCAGAAGCATTTTTGGTGATACCTCCAAGTTCTTCTCTGGCCCTGGAGCACAGGAGTGAGGAAAGGTTGGGAGGTTTGTCCAACTATGAGAGGACAGAGCCAAACTCTCCATGTTCTAGGCAGTGTAATAATGGTTGTAGCCAGGTGGGGGTCAGTCTCTTCTCCCAGGTAACAAGTGACAGGACAAGAGTTGCACCAGGGGAGGTTTATATTGGATATTAAGGGGGGAAAAATCAATTAGAGGATTATCAAGCCCTGGAACAGGCTGCCCAGGGACGTGGTGGAGTCACCATCCCTGGAAGGGTTCAAAAACATGTGGATGTGGCACTTGAGGATGTGGTTTAATGGTGAAAGTGGTGTCAGCCACGGCGAACTGCAGGTTGGGAGATTCTGCTTGAACATATGAAAAGGTGAATTCTCTTCTTCACTGTAAGGACAGTGCAGGTCTAGAGCAGAGCATCCAGAGGGGCTGAGACAATGTCATCTTGGAGGGCAGCATTTTGGTAGACAAAGCCATGGCTGCCCCTCTCTCTATCACTGGCCACAGGCCCAGCCTGAGCATGAGCGTGGCCTGGACCCCTCCTGAGATTTCTTCCAACCATTGCTGGTGATGTGAGTGGAGATACAGCAAATGTCCTGGGCCATGGCACCCACTGGGAACAGCTCTGCAACCTCTTTGTCTGCAGACATTCTACCTGGGAACAGGTTGCCCAGAGAAGCTGTGGCTGCCCCATCCCTGGCAGTGTTCAAGGCCAGGTTGGACGGGGCTTGGAGCAACCTGGGATAGTGGAAGGTGTCTCTGGTAGAGGATTGGAACAAGATGATCTTGAAGGTCCCTTCCAACCCAAACTATTTTGTGAATCTATGAATTCACTGCTAAAAACATGAACTCATTTGTTATCAGAAGCCCCTTTTTCTGACTTCTTCCTTCTCTCTCTTCACTCTTCTGTGACTAAATTCAATCTGTTAGAAAGACCAAATTTTACAGTGCTTGTCTTCTCATTGGGAACCCTCTTCTAGAGAAAAAGCAGGGTTTTTTTAAAGCAGGGTGGCCTTCAGTGTGTTCTGCCTGGTTTGCAAGAGCAGCGTATGCAAGGCCATCTCTCACACCTCTGCCAGGGCACTTGGGTGCCTTTCAGAGCCCTGTGCAAGGCTGTGGTTGTTCAGTTGATCTGAGCAAGGTGTGACACCAGCATTTTTTCAGGAGCTCTCATCTGAAGCTGTATGGGCTGTGAGCTGGAGCACTGGGGGTGTGGGACACCTCTGCCCATCGAGAAGCTTCTGCTTCTCTCCGACTGTGCCCTTCTGTTCCTGTAGAAAACAGCTCAGTCACTGTCTTTTGTCCTTCACTTGTCTTCTCCACTTCATGTTCAACCACTCACAGCTTCAGATTATGCAAACCACTCTGAAGATGTTTGTTTCAGTGAGAATTTTACTTGAAATCCAGAAGAACCTTCTGAGCTGTGCAGTGTGTTCTGCCACCACTCGTATGAGAGAGAGTTGGATTCTGTACTTCTCTGCATAACATTTATAGTTGCCACTTTCTAACTTCAAAATCTAACTAACTAATTTTCGTTGTAATAACTTATAATTTATTGACTGCCTTGCTCAGCTGGTTTTTGGGGCATTCTTCAGCTGCCTGTTTCTGCTGCAGACTTGTAGCACTGAGTAACTTAATCGCTGTGTGCGTTTGGCAAAAATAAACCAGAGGATTTGGTTTCACTGTGTTTGTTGGGATTCCTGGCCCCGTGGTCACCAGGACTGTGTGGGGAAGGCCTTGGTGTCACAGAGTGTGTGCACCAGACTGTGCAGATAGAGAGGGATGTGCATGGGGAACAGAGAGAGAAAAACAACCGGATAGAGATGACCTGACTCATGGCAGGGAGTTGGAGTGGGATGGTCTTTAAGGTCCCTTCCAACCCAAACCATTCTGTGATTCTATAAAGATAATTAATATTCCAACTGTGAAATCCTTTAAAAAAATGGTTTTGGTGAGCTGGGTATGTTTGAGTCTGTTTAGCTTTGGATGCCGAGCACCCTGGATACCAAAGCACATTTTCCATCAGCTCTTGTGGATTTTGCTGCACAATTCTCCTTGTTTCTGTGGAAGCAATGAGGAGATTGTGGATGTGCAGCTCACAGGAATGTCAGCAATATGCTCTTCTGTCAGACATGGGCTCTAAATTTCCAGCTCCCATCCAAATCAGGGATTTCTGGGATAACAGTCACTCAGAAGTGCTTGTCAGCTGAGATTCTTCAGATCTGGTTTCCAAACAGAAGAGGAGATTTATTTGCTCTCTGGGAAATGGAGGACTACATGGTGGTTGATGCCAAAATGTTTCCTCCTTTCCTGTGCTGTCCTTTCCAAGCACCCATGTCTGTGGTGCCAGGCAGGGGCCTGGATAATGTGTGTGGCTGCCCTGGCTGGGGAGGGGCACTGCAGAGATGTGGGTGAGGGCGCCAGGCAGGACCATGTTAGGTACTGCATGACTTTAGAGCTGATGTTCTGAGGGCAGCCTAGAGAGAAGGCCTTCTACAAGAATGAAAAAGCCCTCAGTCCTCCTGTCCTGTGGCCTTGCAAATGGGCTGTGTTTATTCCTGGTCCTCTGATCGTGTGATGACCACAGAGTTGGGAGAAGGAGAATGGTCAAAGTCTGGTCTCAGGCACGGACTCTTGGGGATAGTCCTGGTCAGGGCTAAGAGTTGTGCTTGAAGCTCCTTGTGGGTTCCTTCCCACTCAGCATATTCTGTGCTTCTGGGGTCCTGGTGGGTTTCTGATTGTGCTTCCCAGACTCCAGCTCTGACCCTTCTGGTGGAGGAAAACATGAGCAGTCCTTAATGTTAGAAAAACAATTTAGAGGCAAGTAGGATTGTTCTTCTTGACCTCCCTTGATTTTTTCCAGGCTCTCTCATCCATGGAGGAATTCAGAAACCTGGATCGGGATATTGAAGGGTCTGCAAAAAGGTGGAAGAAATTTATTGAATCTGAGTGTCCTGAGAGGGAGAAGTTCCCCCAGGAGTGGAAGAACAAGTCGTCCCTGCAGCGCCTGTGCATCCTGAGGGCCCTGCGGCCCGACCGCGTCACCTGCGCCCTCAGGTGGGACAGCACTGCCCCGGGCTCCCCCTGCCCGGGGAGGGAAACTCGGGATTGTTGCTTTCTGGGGAACAGGAGTAATTCAGGACTATGTTTAGGTTTGTTTATTGTAGAATGTGAGTTTTGCATTATGGTTGATTGTGCAATATGATTCCTGTCGAGGAGTCTGGTGAATGAGCATCATCTTCCTGAGGGTGGGGAGGCCCTGGCACAGGTTGCCCAGAGAAGCTGTGGCTGCCCCATCCCTGGAAGTGTTCAAGGCCAGGTTTGATGGGTCTTGGAGCAACCTGGGCTAATGGAAGGTGTCCCTGCCCTTGGCAGGGAGTGGAATAAGATGAGCTTTTAGATCCCTTCCAACCCAAACTGTTCACAGAATCCCAAAATCACAGAATATGCTGAGTTAGAAGAGAGCCACAAGGATCATCCAGTCCAACTCCTGGCCATGCACAGGCCCATTCCCTGTGCCCCAGAGGATCAGCCAAACCCTCCTGGAGCTCTGGCAGCCTTGGGGCTGTGCCCACTGCCCTGGGGAGCCTGGGCAGTGCCCAACCAGCCTCTGGGGGAAGAACCTTTGGCTGAGATCCAACCTGAGCCTGCCCTGACACAGCTCCAGCCATTCCCTGGCTGCTGTCCCTGGTCCCCCCAGAGCAGAGCTCAGTCCCTGCCCCTCCTCTGCCCCTGCCAGGAAGGTGGAACTGCAGTGAGGTCTCCCCTCAGGCTCCTCCATCTGAACACACCAAGTGCCCTCAGTGTCCTCACACGGCTTCAGATCAAAGCCCTTCCCCATCTTCATTCCTTCCTTTGGACACTCAGAATTGTTCTGTGATTCCATGATCTCTGAACTCCGTAAGGCAATCAACAACCATTTCATTTATTTGGAATTTCTTTTTCAGGGGATCTCACCTCCAGATCAGCAGTAGGATGGGGCAGTGTCACTGGCAGTGGGTGAGGAGCAGAGAGGCCAAGTCAGAAATGAGCATCACCTTACAGGTGTTACACATCTACTGGAGTCTTTGGGTGATCAACACATGGTCTAGAGTTCAATAACATTGATTTTAGTTCCTTTTTGGCTGTGCCTTAGACACCAGAATAAAGTGTAGAAGTAAAGGAAAGTCTTAGAGACGTTTTCTCTCTTGGTTTTTTTTTTTTTCCCTGTAAAGTGCAAAATTTATGTGCTGCTGGTTCTGAATCTTGTAGCTGTAAATTATGTAGTGGAGGTAACTAGGCAAGGCTAAACTTCCCCAAGGTATGCAAAAGCAACACACTTGTTCCAGGAGAAACTAAAGGTCTTTCACTCCAGTAGGAGCTGTTTTTTCCTCTGTCCTGGTAGTCAGTGTTTTGACATTTCTCAGATGTCTCTCATGCTCCTGCCTCTCAAATAGTTTATATTACTGCACCACATGGCATGGGAGTGTAGCAGGGTTATTGCTCAGTGTATGAAATAGATCTCTTTGTGCTTTAGAGTTCACAGGAAAATGCAGACAAGACTGAGTGAAGTCTCCCTATGGTCAATGTTATTATGTTTTACTAGCATAAATACTATAATTTATCATAATCATAATAATCTGAGCCATCTTTTTCATTTCTTACTCTTATGACTGGATTCTCCATGTGTCTCTCAGCTGGAAATATTGGTTTTCTTGTTGTTGTTTAGCTTGGGTAAAATAAGCTCATGTTTTTCTAAAATTTTAAGTGCATATTTAATTAAGCAAGTTTAATTTATTTCCTTCTTACTCACACAGCTCGGAAATAACTGGAACATCAAATTTCAGCCCCTTTCATATCTCTCTTTTATGAAAAGGGAATCCAGTTCAAAAACTTGGATGTTTTTAGGATCTGGGCACGTCAAGCTTTTCTCTTTGCACACGAGTATTTAGATGAGTTTTATGTTTTGTTTCTTATCTAGGAGTAAGTGAGGACACAAACATGTGCAAACAGGAACAATTCACAGCACATTCCCCAAGACTTGGGAAATGGGACTAAAATTCTTCTTGAAATATCTTTATTGATGATTTAGGTGAGGGGATTGAGTCCACCATCAGCAAATTTGCAGACGACACTAATTTGGGAGGGAGTGTCGATCAGCTGGAAGGCAGGAGGGCTCTGCAGAGGGAGAGTTGGGCTGATTCCAAGGGGATGAGGTTCAACCAGACCAAGTGCCGGGTCCTGCACTTTGGCCACAACAACCCCCTGCAGCCCCCTGGGCTGGGGACAGAGTGGCTGGAGAGCAGCCAGGCAGGAAGGGAGCTGGGAGTGGGGATGGACAGGGAGCTGAACAGGAGCCAGAGTGTGTCCAGGTGGCCAAGAGGGCCAATGGATCCTGGCCTGGCTCAGGAACAGGGTGGTCAACAGGTCCAGGGAAGTGATTCTTGCCCTGGAGTCAGCGCTGGTGAGGCCACCCCTGGAGTGCTGTGTCCAGTTCTGGGCCCTCAGCTCAGGAAGGACATGGAGGGGCTGGAGCAGGTCCAGAGAAGGGCAACGAGGCTGGGGAAGGGTCTGGAGCACAAGTGCTGTGAGGAGAGGCTGAGGGAGCTGGGGCTGTTCAGCCTGCAGAAGAGGAGGCTCAGCTTCTCACTCTCTGCAACTCCCTGACAGGAGGGGGGAGCCGGGGGGGGTTGGTCTCTTTTCCCAGGCAACCATCAGCAAGACAAGAGGGCTGGGTCTTCAACTGTGCCAGGGGAGGTTTAGGTTGGATATCAGGAAGAATTTCTTTGCAGAGAGGGTGCTGAGCCATTGGAATGGGCTGCCCAGGGAGGGGGTGGATTCTCCATCCCTGGAGGTGTTTAAGGACAGACTGGATGTGGCATCAGTGCCATGGGCTGGGAACCACGGCGGGGTTGGATCAAGGGTTGGACTTGATGATCTCAGAGGTCCCTTCCAACCCAGCTGATTCTATTATTCTATGATTCTATGATTCTATGACTTCACCCTCCACATCACTCCTGCAGCCAGTGGTGGTTCAAGACCATGTGTGTTAATAAATTCATCGAGTTTAGAAACCTGCAGTGTCATTGGATCCCAGAGGGTGTTTTGCCATTCTCAACTTGCAGATCTCTTCCTTCTGTTATCAATTATATCAGTCAGTATATCAATATATCAATCTACCAACATTCAATGCCTCACTGGTGATCAATGAACATCATGAACAGTCCAAACCTTCCTGTCTCTCCAGGGGTCTTGACAAGTACTCGAATGCATTTTAGGAGTCAAGGAGTAACTTGGTAACCTAAACACATGTGGACAGAGATATTTTAGGTGCCTTACATCATTTTCAGCTGCTGTTCATAAAGGTTTAAGACCCCCTAAGTCCCATGTCATATGTGCCAGCTCCATGGTGATAGTGTAGGAAGTTCTTTGGGATTTAAAATGATCCACCTCTGTACAGGCTTCTTACATTTCTCTGCCTAGGAAGTTGGGTTTTTCAGCCTCCCTTCACAGCAGATCCCTGGGATATTGCAGAGTCTGTTTCCTTCCCTGAGCCTAAGGAGTCGTCAGGAGAAACCACTCTTACCTCATTCCTTAGAGCTTCGGTGCCAGCACTGCACCAAGAACCATCATTTCCTCAAGAAGGATTTTCCACTGTAAATACGTGTTTCATCCCCCAATCTTAGTGAAGAATGTCAGCAAAAAGCCTCTTACAAGACCTTGTGCTCCCCCTCTTCCACATCCATGATGGGGTCAGACCAGTCCAGCAGCCACTGGCAAGGTATGACTTGGTCATCGTGAAGTCCTTTCAAAGGCACTGGTACTTCTGCCTTAGGAGGGACAGACCTTGGAAACAGAGCAGCAGGACTGAGGGCTCTGATAGCTGGTGCCTCCAGCCGTGGTTAACACACTGACAGGTACTCCTGGGATATGGGATGGTGGGCAGCTGGGGCTTGTGTACCATGGGAGAGCTGACAGCCAGCCCTTTGTCTGGGATATTTGCTTTTACTGCTGGCACCATTTCCCAAATCCTGTTGGTGATACAGTGACCCAGCCCTGTGGAGACATTGCTTGAAAGACACCACATGTGGGGACTGCTCCAACCCTGTCTGAGGGAAGAGATTGAGCCATTAGAGGGGGTCCAAAGGAGGGAAGGAGGATGGAGAAGGGCCTTGATTTGAAGGTGTGTGAGGACACTGAGGGCACTTGGTGTGTTCAGCTGGAGGAGCCTGAGGGGAGACCTCAGTGCAGTTCCACCTTCCTGGGCAGGCAAAGAGGAGGGGCAGGGACTGAGCTCTGCTCTGGGGGACCAGGGACAGCAGCCAGGGAATGGCTGGAGCTGTGTCAGGGCAGGCTCAGGTTGGATCTCAGCCAAAGGTTCTTCCCCCAGAGGCTGGTTGGGCACTGCCCAGGCTCCCCAGGGCAGTGGGCACAGCCCCAAGGCTGCCAGAGCTCCAGGAGGGTTTGGCTGATCCTCTGGGGCACAGGGGGTGACTCCTGGGGATGGGTCTGTGCAGGGCTGAGGGTTGGACTGGATGATCCTTGTGGGTCCCTTCCAGCTCAGCACATTCTGTTGCTCTGTGAGGGCAGCCCTCCCTCTCCTGCACATGTGGTCCCACTTCAAGGCCTCCCACTCAACTTCAGTTGTGTTTTCCAGTCCCCAAGGCATCATTTCATAGAGATGTCAAACAAGGATGTTGTGATTCTTGGGGATCCAATGGACTTTGTTAAATTTTGTGAACTGGAGCTTTCCAGCAGCAATTTAGCAAATCTTGACCCAGAACAGAAAAATCTACTTGAAAGAGCTACCAAAAAAAGTGGAAGCTTTTTCTTTTGCAATCCCTTAGGCATTTCTATTCTAGCTGCCTTTCACCAGTCCTTGAAGGAGGCTCTCAGCTCTCTTAGAAGGAATTTGGCTGCCTTCAAAAAGCCTGACTCATGTATCTACTCTCCAGCAGCATTCCTGGGGTTTGAATACAACATTCCTACCTTTGAATGAATGTTCAGTGTATCCTCTTTTGCTAAAGCAGTGGTGTGGGAAGCTCACTCTGGGGGAATGTTCTCTGTACACTGTTTTCTGTTCAGGCAGCTGCTGTGGAGCTGAACCTTTTCCTGTTCACTCCATTGTGTTTTTCCTTGTGACTCTCATGCCAAGGCTGCACACACCAGGTATTCTTGGAGATCTTCTCTTTTAGCTTTCCAGATCAAAGTAATTTTGTGAATCATCTGGACTTGTTGTGAGTTGGTGCTTCCTCTGGAAGGCTGCTCGGATTGCAAAGCACTTGGCAGGTTCCTGTACCTTATTTCTTCTCTGTTGAGATACCTGAGTCAGAATCATCCATTGCTGGTATTGCACTTCTCAGTGCAGCCCTGGGCTGGCAACTCCCACTGTTCTCCCTTCTCACCTCCCTTCTTTTGTCAGGAATTGGGGTGCCAGGTGTCATTCCACCATGCCCACAGTGCCAGGCATTGCTCCTGAGGGATAACGCTGGAAGCCCAGCCTGCAGGTCCCCTCTACAATTATTTCATGCCCATTTTCCTAATGTAGTTTCTAATTTATTTGAATCAGCAAAATCACAGCTAATTGAAGCACAAGTGGTGTGAGGAGCAGCTGAGGGAGCGGGGGGGGCTCAGCCTGGAGAGGAGGAGGCTCAGGGGAGACCTTCTCACTCTCTGCAACTCCCTGGCAGGAGGGGGCAGCCGGGGGGGGTCGGGCTCTGCTCCCAGTGATGAGACCAGAGAAAATGGCCTCAAATTGCCCCAGGAGAGGTTTAGGTTGGATATTGGGAATTAAAGGGTCATCAAGCCCTGGCACAGGTTGCCTAAGAAGTGATGGAGTCACCATCCCTGGAAGTGTTCAAAAAAACAAATGGATATGACATGAGGACACTTGCTGAACACGGTGGTGGTGCTGGGGTGATGATAATCTTTGAAGGCTTTTCAAACCTTAGTGAGTCTGTGATTCTGTGATAATTAACTGATTATTTGCAGTGGAATCTGCCTTTTTCTGAACAATAGTAGATGGCAAAACTTTTTTCTCTCTGGCAGAGATTTTGTAGAAGAAAAGCTGGGCAGTAAATATGTGGCTGGGAGATCCCTGGATTTTGCAACAACCTTTGAGGAATCAGGACCTGCAACCCCAATGTTTTTTATCCTGTCCCCAGGAGTGGACCCACTGAAGGATGTGGAAAAACATGGTAAATAAATCCTGTCTCTAGGCATAGCACAGCATTGCTTTTTATCTGCTGCATGACACTTCTCTTTTGTTTTGGCTTTTTTTCCTCATCTTTTTGTAGATAATGAAGTAATCTGTTAAAAATAGACAATTGTGAGAACATAGGTTTTTGGGGTTTGTTTGTTTTGAATTTTTTTCTTAAAGTATTTTGGATTTTCATCTAAAGTTTAAATTAAACTTGTCACCTTCCTGCATTGCCTGGATTCCCAGTGTGGTTCACGCCGCACCGATCACTGGGCTGGGTTTGTACACAAGCCATGATTTACGTCAGAGATATCAAACACACTGTCAGAGAGCTGCTTGTTGCCAAGAAAGGTTGAACCAGAGCACCCTTGAGGTCCCTTCCACCCTACTCTTCTACAATTTTATGAGAACTAAAAATAAGCAGCAGCTCCCTGTAACAGACTGTGCTTAGTGGCAGAGTTTTCAGTTTTTATCCCCATCCTTCCTGAGTTGGTTTCATTGTGGATGGTCAGATATGGAGCTGTCAGCTGCCTCCAAAGCCAAAAGGATTTGTGTTTTCTAGGGAAAAAAAGTAATTCAGGAATATGTTTAGATTTGTTTATTGTAGAATGTGAGTTCTGCAATATGGTTTCCTGTCAAGGAGTTTGGTGAATGATCATCTTCCTGAGGGTGGGGAGGCCCTGGCACAGGTTGCCCAGAGAAGCTGTGGCTGCCCCATCCCTGGAAGCATCCAAGGCCAGGTTGGACGGGACTTGGAGCAACCTGGAATCATGGAAGGCGTCCCTGCTCATGACAGAGGGTTGAATAAGATGGTCTTTAGGGTCCCTTCTAACCCAAACTGTTCACGGGATCCTAGAATCCCAGGATATGCTGAGTTGAAAGGAACCCACAAGGATCATTGAGTCCAACCCTCAGCCCTGCACAGGCCCATCCCCAGGAGTCACCCCCTGTGCCCCAGAGGATCAGCCAAACCCTCCTGCAGCTCTGGCAGCCTTGGGGCTGTGCCCACTGCCCTGGGGAGCCTGGGCAGTGCCCAACCAGCCTCTGGAGGAAGAACCTTTGGCTGAGATCCAACCTGAGCCTGCCCTGACACAGCTCCAGCCATTGCCTGGCTGCTGTCCCTGGTCCCCCCAGAGCAGAGCTCAGTCCCTGCCCCTCCTCTTTGCCTGCCCAGGAAGGTGGAACTGCACTGAGGTCTCCCCTCAGTCTCCTCTTCTCCAGCTGAACACACCAAGTGCCCTCAGTGTCCTCCCACGGCTTCAAATCAAGGCCCTTCTCCATCCTCCTTCCCTCCTTTGGACACTCTCTAATGGCTCCATCTCTTCCTTCCATTGTGTCCCCCCAGACTGCCCCAGTATTGCAGGTGAAGCTGCCCCAGGGCAGAGCAGAGCAGAGCAGGATGACTTCCTGGTGAAGGCAGTGACCCCCCCTGTGCACCTCCAGCTGCAGCCACTGCCTGTGCCTTAAAGCTCACAATGTGGAGAATTTATTCTGCATCTCAGCTCCACTGTGGAAAAAGTACAGTTTTCAGCCTGAACATCCCTCTGAAGCAGAGGGGAGAGATGCCTTTGGACACTGGGCTGCCCCACATTGCCATTCTGCTCATCGGGTGTCTTTTCTCCTTCCCCAGCAATGTGCTCCACATATATCCAAGCCCATGACTTGGTCTCCAGCCCCGATGCTCCTGGCACTGTGTGAATCACATCCCAGCCATAGTAGAGCTGCTGTTTAATGGGGTGGTCTCAGGACTAAACACCATCCACGCTGGCAGCCCTATCAGGGACCAGTCCCTCTGAACTCAGCCATCGCCCAGGGGATTGGTGTGGGAACGCTGACCTGTGGGTTCTCTTTCCTCTCTATGATGCACCTTCTGGGTCATCCCAAAATAATATTTGAGTCAGTCTTTACCCACATGGCCACGAGCAGCTGTCAGAGCTTCAGCCACGTGCACCTCAGCTCATGGGGAGTTCCTGGGCTGTGCCTTGTGTTTCAGGCTCTTTCTGCCCCCAAACCACATGTCATTATTGGGAATTAAAGGCACCGACCCGAGGAAGCTCCTATCATGGTCCTGGCTTCCCTTCCCTTTCCCTGGGTCATGTTGGTGATCCTGTCTCTGTGTTATTTTCTTGTTTGGGAAATGAAGCACTAAAATCCAACCACAAGTGGCTTAATTGGAATTGTAAAGCTGAGTATAGCTGAGCACCTGGGGTTAGTCAGCCAGAACAGCTACAGCAAGAAAAAGTGGAAAAAAATAACCGTAGTGAAATAACATCATTGCTACAGAGCAGCTGCACTGGCCCTCACTGCCCAGCTGGGGCTGGGCTGGGTTGACTCTTAATATTCCCTCTGTCCTTCATTAGGTTTTATTAAAGTGCAGGTCTGGCCAGATAATCCTTGGGAATGAAAGTTGGCTTCTTCCACATGCTGCTTCTCATAGCACCTTTCCTTGACAACATGGTGAGGGTCCTGCAGCAAACACTGGGGCCTCAAAAAGCTTCCCCCCATCCTGGGGCAGCCTGGGTGCCTGACCCCTCCTCTGCAGCCAGCACAGACCCTCTGTTATCCCTCTCAGTCCTGTTCCCATCTGGGAAGTGGAAATAACAACTGGTATTTCTTATTATTGATCCCCAAGTTTGGGGGAGTGTCCTGCCTTCTGTGATTTGCCCCGTTCCCTCTTGAGTGGCTGGGTCTTGAAGGCACAGGAGGAGATCAGAGGCTTTCAAAGTTGGCAGCAATCAGAGATGGTGGGAAAGACAAGTGGAAACTCTAAAAATGAGGAGAGCTGTGTCCCAGGGGGCTGTGGGAAGGCTCAGCAGAGAGCTTGAGTTTGGATGGTTGTTTTCCATCTGTTTCCAATGTTGTAGCACGAGATGGTTCCTAAGTCTTGCAAGACAAATCTTTTCCTTGTGTTAGTATAAAGCTTGTCTGCTTTGAGCAGAAATCAGGAATAAAGGGTGCCCTGCCTGCAGGGAGGCAAACCTGCATGCAGAGATAAGTGGAGGCAATCCCAAGGGATCAGCACACGGGGACACGTGAACTGACTCCCTGGCTGAGCCAAATCCATCCTGTGATGGTGTGGGATGTTTGTGGGGATGTTCATGGGGCTGCTTCCCCCTGGCAGCATGAATTTGGACTTGTCTTCTCAGGAACACCCAGTAGAGAGAGCTGGATCCAGGCAGTTGCTTTTCCTGTGAGATGAAGAGCAAGTGGTATCCTCCATCTCTGGGTGACAGATAGACACAGAACCAACCTGATCTTCAGCCAGGATCACTGAAAGGATCTCTGGCACTGGGATGCTACAGGGAAATCAGAGGAGTCTGAAGAATCATCACAGTCTAAAGGAAGATCTAAAGATCTAAATAACTAGATCCTTCCTCCAGGGCAGGGTAGTAAATGACATGGATTTTGGGATTCCCAGCCTGCACATGCAGAGGGATGTAGGAAGGGCAGTGGGAAATGGTCTGAGTGTCTCCTGGACCTCCCCTTCCCATGGACTTTGCTGCTCTCCACTGACCCTGGGCCTTCCCACACACCTACCCAGGATGCTCCATGAGGAATCTGGAGGGCTGACTGTCCTCCATATCCAAGGCACCTGGGAGGCCTTTCCTGAGGCCACAGGAAGCTCACACAGATTTCATGCACCTGCCTTCTCAAAACTAAAGGTGTTCCCAGCCTCCCTGCTGCACCCAACCCACCTCACAAGGGCCTTTCCCCACTCAGCTGGGGGTGTTCAAAATCCATTTCATCAGCAGGAAAAGATGTTCATTTCTTATCACTGTGAAAGGTGTTTTTACACGAGCTTGCAGGGGAATAATGTTCTTAAAACAAGAAGCACTTTGTAACAAGGTACCTTCGTGTTGATGCTGTGCTGTAATTAAGAGTTTGGAAGAAGCTGCTGCTGTTTGAGCACTTGGGCAAGGAGTGGGTGAGAGCCAAGGGAACGAGACAAGAGAACTGTTCTCAGGAGTGTGAGGGCTCTTCTGGGAGGGTTTTGGGGCCAGGGAGCTCTGCCTAGCCCTGCCGGGCAGCAGTGCTCAACTCACTCCTTGATTTCTTTCAGGGAAGAAACTTGGCTTTACGTTCAACAACAGGAACCTCCACAATGTGTCCCTTGGACAAGGCCAAGAGGTGGTTGCTGAACAAGCTCTGGATCTGGCTGCAAAAGAGGGGCACTGGGTCATCCTTCAGGTAGGGGGTTGTTGGCCAGCCCTGCCCTCCTGCCAGGCTGTCCCATGCTGATCCCTTCGTGAGGGCACATCATTCCTGGCTCGGGGAGATGAGCCAAGGTGTCTCCTGTGTGCCCAAAGCAGCCCCTTCTCCCTGTGTCCTGCTGCAATCCATTGCTTTCCCCAGGCACTGTCAGTCTGGTTTTCCTCTCTGGGGTGTGCAGTTGTGGGGAGGCCTCTGAGGGAGGTTGTGCTGCACTTCCCTCTGCCTTGATTTGGTTCATGAATACATGAAGGGCTCTGTCCTTCAGAGCTGGACTCGTTCTCTGCCTGCTGCTCAAAATCCACCCTGTATTGTAGCGAGCTGAGGACCCACTCACTGAAGGGAAGGCAGAGCCTCTCTGCAGTGGGGCTGCTTCCTTGGTGCACCCCAAACCAGAGGAATGTTTGAAGCTCTTATCACAGCTCAACAAAATGCTTCAGAGCCTGGGAGGGTGTGGAGGGAGCTCTGTCTCTGTCAAGTACTCTCTGGAGCCACAATTATTTAGTGAGTGCCTGGGTTTGTAATGTGCAGTCAGTGATGTCAGCTCTCATTATAGGTCCTGGGAACCCCTCTGATTTCCTTGATGTGGATTATATAAACTTCTCTTATCACTGAATTTTCTGCATAAAATTAGATTAAGACAAAGCTTGGAGCCCTGATCCGAGCCTGCAGGCCTGAGTTTCAATTGAAATTAAATGCCTTTGATATTTTGATCTTAATTTTTGCTTTTTTTTTCTGCAAGCTCCCTCTAAGGTAAACAATGCTGAGCTTCTCGAGAGCTTTTCATGCAGAGAGCTGCAATAGTGGCATCTGCTTTGAGGTGGTGAACAAGGAAATATGCACTTTTTGAGCCCTATTCCATTCAGTAATGCAAAGTGAAGGGTTCTTTTCTCCAGTGACAGTGTGATGCTGTGAAGGATCCATCAGCAGTGTCAGCCTCCATGTGTTGTTTCAGTGCTAACAGATGAGCACTGAGGGACTGAAGGGTCTTTATTTCATCCATTCCCACCTTCTCTGGTGGTCAGAGCAATCAGTAAGATACTGAAGGTTAAACTGGAAGAAGTTCTTGTCTGTGAGGGTGGGGAGGCCCTGGCACAGGTTGCCCAGAGAAGCTGTGGCTGCCCCATCCCTGGAAGTGTCCAAGGCCAGGTTGGACGGGGCTTGGAGCAACCTGGGCTAGTGGGAGATGTCCCTGCCCATGGCAGGGGGTGGAACTGGATGAGCTTTAAGGTCCTTTCAACCCAAACTATTTTATGATTCTATGATTAAACCAGAAGAACTGCAGAAATTAGATTTCTGTAAGAGAACAATGTTGAGGTTGAGCTGGCTGGTTTTCCAGCAACACCTGCCAGGTGTGACTGTCTCTGGTGGCTCAGAGCAGGTTCCCCCTGAGCTTGGAGAGGAGCTCAGCTGCCAACAGGTTCTGATGGAAACTGTGTGGGACAAGCCCAGCACTCACACATGGCCATGGGGACAGGTTGCCTGGTGCCAGTGCTGGGTCTCTTCAGGGCCAGTCAGACATCTGGCATTTCCTCTGGTGTGGTCACAAAATATGCAAATATTCCAGTTCTTGCTGTGCTTGGTTTGGAATAATGGGATACAGGCAGGACTGACTCAAGACAGAGCCCAGAGCTCTTTCTGCCTTGTTTTTATAGTCACAGGCCTCCTGAGCAACCCAGGCAGTGAGGGCCCCACGGGGAGCTGGGGTCATGCCTTGGTGATCTCAGGACAGCCCTGGACACACCAGCAGGTGTTTGGGGCTGGCAGCACCAGTTTCAGCATTTGGTGACTGGATCAGGCTCGTAGAGGGACAGACAGCAAAGCAATGGCACTTCATTGTCACCCAGACTGGCCAAGCTGCCCAACTCCAGAGCCTGGCTCTGTATCTCACTGTGTGTTCCCATCTCCTTCCAAGGCCTGGAGCTTCATGGAGTATGAGAAAGAGGGAGAGCAGCCTGAGGGGCCAGACATGTGTCCCCTACACTGGTGGACAAGACCCCTCTGGTCTACAAAACTCCTTTATGACCAGCAGACTTCCACCTGGCAGGAAAGCACCCTCTGAGCAAACTGTTTTAGAAGGTTGGACAAACCATTTTCTCAAGGGTGAGAAAATGACCTGTGGTAAAATTTGCATCCAAACTTATCACAGTGGAACTCAGTGGGAAGGGTCCCACAGAGGATTCTCCTGCCACCTCAGTCAGAAGTGGATCATAGCAAGTCTTTGCCAACAGGTAGTTTATTTGGCAAAACCTTTCCTGCAAGGCCTTTGATGACAAATACCTTGCAAACAGTTTCAAGGTTGTTTGCACAAGATCTGGAAGGACACAGACAACTCAACTTACAAAAATGTCCCAGGATTTGTGGATCATTGCACTGAAAATAAAGGAGAGGACAGGGCAGATCTCAAGAGGCACTCAGGGTAATTTTACCCAGATTAATTAAACTCATTATTTGGAGGCTGTGTCCCACCCATAGGGCGGTTTTATTCAGGCTTCCCCTTTGTTTTTGAGCAGACAAAAAGCAACTGCATTTTGCTATCCTTGGACAATAGCCCAGCTCATGTGGAGCAGAGCTCCTCTTCCAGCCCCTGAACTGGCTTTGTGCTGTCACCTCACACACGTTCTCCAACGCAAACACTTGAGAGGATCATCTGGTGGCTCTTACACACACATGGCATTACTGGCCCTTGATTGGAACCAGAAATAATGAGAGTCAAGTGCAATAACGAGTTGGGGAATTAGGTTTGTGGGAATTGGTTGTTAAGGGATATTGAGGCAGTTGGGAAGTTCTTATTGGATATAGAAGCAGGATCACTGCTGTGCGTTGGGAAGGGCTACTGTCCCAGGGCCAGTTCCTTCTCAGTCAAGTTGCCTGACATGGGAGGAGGTAAAATAAAGAAAAGAGCATCCATGTCTGCCCTGAGAACTGTGAAGTTTCTCAGCTCACTCTGAAAATGGAGATGTTTATAAGTGATTGATTTTATCAGAGAAAACAGCAGAAAGCCACCCAATCATTCATTTCCATGGGAAGAACATCAGTCACACTGGCAGAGCCTGACCAGCACCAGAGTTGTACCTGTGTGTTAGCTGGAGCTCTGCTGAGCCCGTCACAGCCTCCACACTGGGGATGACACAGGTGAGGAGAAAATGAAGCCCACAGTTAAAATTATTCTCTACAAATACAGATGTTCCAACTGCAGAATAGGAGCAAAAGTGCAGTTGTGTAACAGAGAACTTGTTACTCAAGGGCTGCAGAGACAAACCCAGCCCAAGCCCAGCAGCTGCTCTCCCCTAAATTGTTGGCATTGAAGAGGAGGCTGATCTTTGAGCTCCACAAAAATCCATTTGATAGCAGGTCCAGCCTCTGGGTCTCCTTAGAAACAGTTCATAGGCTTGGAGGGCTGGAAAGCAGAGTTTTTTGGCCATAAAAAGGGCACAGAGTTTGGGTCTGATACTTTCACTTCAGGTGTGTGCACCATTCAACCACTCAGCATTGAGCTTCCAGTGTCACCTGTAAGACGTAGTTTGAAGTGTTGGTCAGGACTGGTGGGAAGGGGTCACTGTGGAGGTAGGACAGCAATGAAATGACAACTTGGAAGGCTGAAGAAACTTTTACATAGATTTTAGTATCATATTTTTCTCAAGACCCTTTTTGTTCCCAGGAGGATTTGGACCTGCCTTTAGGTAAATCCTTTTCCTGACTGTGGTGTTCACAATCTGATTGAAGATTCACAGAAGCCCAGAATGTGCTGAGCTGGAAGGGACCCACAAGGATCATCGAGTCCAACCCCTGGCCCTGCACAGGCCCATCCCCAAGAGTCACCCCCTGTGCCCCAGAGGATCAGCCAAACCCTCCTGGAGCTCTGGCAGCCTTGGGGCTGTGCCCACTGACCTGGGGAGCCTGGGCAGTGCCCAACCAGCCTCTGGGGGAAGAACCTTTGGCTGAGATCCAACCTGAGCCTGCCCTGACACAGCTCCAGCCATTGCCTGGCTGCTGTCCCTGGTCCCCCCAGAGCAGAGCTCAGTCCCTGCCCCTCCTCTGCCCCTCCCGAGGCAGCTGGAACTGCACTGAGGTCTCCCCTCAGTCTCCTCCAGCTGAACACACCAAGTGCCCTCAGTGTCCTCACACGGCTTCAAATCAAGGCCCTTCCCCATCCTCCTTCCCTCCTTTGGACACTCTCTAATGGCTTCAGATCTTCCTTCCATTGTGGTGACACAGATGCCTGGTGGCAGAGCAGTTCCAGAGCAGGTCAGACCAAGGCTCACCTTTGGTGCCCCTCAGCAGCAGGGTCCCAACACGTGTCCCAGCAGAGCTGATCCCAGGGCTGTGGAGCTGCAGTTCCATACCTGGTTATTGTGTTGATTCATCACTGCAAGACAGAAAGAGCAGGAAAAGTGGACCCTGAAGCTGTGAGAGGAGTTTTCAAGTCTTTATTCAAACCAGCAGCAGTCATGGATCTACCACCAGGTTGAGGGTATGAGGGAACGTGGGGAAGGTGCTGCTGACCATCCCCACTCCTGAAAGTGTTAAAGTCCCATGAGTGGGAGTCAAGTCACAAAATATCTCCAGGAATCACAGCTCTTACATGACCAGTTTCCCTCTTCTACACCAGTCAGTGTTTCTTGTCTTTTGGTCCTTTTTCATTTTCATTTTTTAATCTTTATTTTTTCCCTCATTAACTAACAATTCTAGCAAAAAGGGTTGTTGGGTTTTTTGGGGTTTTTTTGCAGTGGGAACAGCAAAATTTTGTTTTTCGTGCTTCAAGTATCAATGAAGAGTCTTTGACTGTTCCAAAATATCTCAAAGAAAAGAAAAAAGAAACAGGAAAAAGAAAGTTTTTTCCTGGTAATCTGGTCTAGCAAAAGGTGTCCCTGCCCATGGCAGGAGGTTGGGACAGGATGAGCTTTCAGGTCCCTTCCAATCCAAACCATTGTGTGATTCTAAGTTTCAGAAGCCAGTCTTTGGCTTGTGGGTCTCAGCTTTGACAAATTGGCATTTTCTGCCTAAGACAAAATGTACCAGAAATGTCTTGGACAGCTTTATTGTGCTCTGCATGGGCCATGTCTCTGTTTGGTCTCTGATGGTGTCACACCTGAACCACTGTTAACAACGGTTCAAAGTGTCCATGTTCATGAGAAAAGGATGGGGATGAAGAGCAGACCTAAAAGTTTCCTTTCTGGCAGGTTTTGTCCAATATGCAATCCCAGTGCTTTGGCACTCTGAGAATCCACAAAGAGCTTCAGAAAAAAATGCAGATGGGAACAAATGCACGTCTTAGTAGCTCGTTCCTCCCACCTTGATGTTTCTCTCAGGTTAGAAGGAAAATTTGGTCAGTTTTTATATTCTCCTTGAAAAGTTTGGGAGAACTGTGGGGTCTGTCAGGTCCCCAGCTGTGGGATTCTCTGGGAGTCATTCAGTCAGAAACCAGATTTCCTTCTCAGGAATTTTCAATTGCTCTGTATTCCTTTTGCCCTGAGCAGTCAAACTTCCCTTGTTTTCCAAGATGTGAGGTGGAGTTACAGGGATGAGAAGCACCTCCCGTCCTGTGGGTTCACATGGGCACTTCTCCCAGCAGTGGGTGGGCAGAGAAAGGCTCTGGCATCTCAGCGAGGAGCATCTCCAGCTGAAGTGCAGAAACCTGAGGACATTGCACAGGAGGCACATTCTAGGGGGAAGAGACTTGGCAGTTGGGCTGAACACCTATTTAAAACCTGTTTTATCACTTGGATTTTTCAGATGTGTGTGAGAGGTGCCCAAGAGCTGCAGAAGCACAACCTCTGATAGGAACAGGACCTGTGCAGGTCCAACCAGATCACCCTGTTTGATGCCAGCACCTCAGAGCTTCAGCAGCACCTCCTGGGGCTCTCCAGGGTGGATCAATCACGTCTTGGGCCTTCTGTTGGTTCCTCTGTGTTGTCCAACTCCCCAGCTGTAACTTTGGGGATGGATTGATGGAGAAGTTGTCCGAAACACGATGTTATCCTGGGACAGGATGGCAGGGCAATACAGGTGTGGCACAGACAGGGAGTTTCCTGCAGACTCCAGGCACCTCCTTCCTCTCCCAAGCCTTCCACTCACTCCAAGGAGTACCACTCAGTTTGGAAGTGCCCCTTTGTTCCTCATGGCCAGTCTGTATCCTGGGAAGCAGGAACAGTGGGATCCCACAGCTGGAGCTGCTCTGAGGGGCAGCTTGGCTCTGCCCTGTGCAGCTGGAAGTGGAGCAGACACGTCTGGGGATTGTTCAGCCTCAGGAAGAGATGACTTGAGGATTTCACCATCATCATACCCGGTGGTAGGGAATGAAGACCAGACTCTTCTCAGTGGTGTCTGGTGACAGGACAAGGGCAATGGGGACAACTTGAAATACAGGAAATTCCATTTAAACATAAGTACAATCCTTTTTGCTGTGTGAATGGTCCAACATTGGAAGAAGTTGCCCAGAGAGTTTGTGGAGTCTTCATCCTTGGAGACATCCAAAACCCACCTGAGCATGTTGCTGGGCTTCCCGTGCTGCCTGACCCAGCTTTGAGCAGAGGGTGAGCACTGGGTGATCTCAGACGTGTCTCCAGCCCCAGGGATTCCGTGATCTCTGCTTTCCCGCTGCCAAGTTAGTCAGCAATGTGGTTTCCCTGATGTGTGTTGTCTCCTCTGTGTAGGGAGGAAGGAGTTTTGCACACCAGAGAACACTGAGCTGTGAGTTAGAACAAGCTCTGTCTGCCCCATTTCCCTCCCTGTGACACTCCAGAGGTTTTTGCTAAGCCAGTGGCCACCACAGTCCCCAAATGGTGTTTATCAGCCTAATGGAGAGACACGATGAGATGTGTTTACACATGTACAGATGCGTGTCTGGATGCACTGATGCAGGGAGAACTTCAGATGTTAGATATTCCCAGTTTAATTGTAGTCTTCATCCATTAGCCCAAATGTCACTTCCCTCTCTTTGTGATCGAGTTAATTTAATTCTTGAGCATCTTCCCATTTTCATAGGTTGCTGCTTCACTGAGTCAGGTTCGTGGACTAAATTGAATCACAGTGAGCTCCTGGAGCAAAACTGTGGGAGATTCAGACACTGACAGGGCCCTTCTTACTGAATCATAAATCACAGAATCCCAGAGTGGTTGGGCTTGGAAAGGACCTCTGGAGATCATCTGGTCCAACCCCTCTACTCAAGCAGGGTCACCTGGAGCAGGTTGCACAGGATCACACCCAGGTAGGTTTGGAATATCCCCAGGGAAGGAGGCCCCACAGCCTCTCTGGGCAGCTGTTCTGGGGCTCTGGCACTCTCCAAGTAAAGAAGTTTTTCCTCATGTTCAGATGGATCCTCCTGTGTGTCAGTCTGTGCCTGTTGCCCCTTGTCCTGTTGCTGGGCACCACTGAAATCAGTCTGGTCCATCCTCTTGACACCCACCCTTGAGGTGTTTGTACACATTGCTAAGATCTGTTCTCAGGGGTCTCTTCTCCAGGCTCAAGTACTTCAGCTCCCTCAGCCTTTCCTCAGCAGAGAGATCCTCCAGTCCCCTCATCATCTTTGTAGCCCTCACTGGACCCTCTCCAGTGGTTCCTTTTCTTTCTAGAACTGGGGAGCCCAGAACTGGACCCAGCACTCCAGGTGCAGAGCAGAGGGGCAGGATCCCCTCCCTTCCTCCAGCCCCGCAGGATCCCACTGGCCTCTTGGCCCCCAGGGCTCACTGCTGGCTCAGGAACAGCTGGTTGTCCCCCAGGACCCCCAGACCCTTCTCGTCAGAGCTGTTCTCCAGCAGGGCCCCCCCAACTTGGGGTTATTCTGTGCTGCTCTGGTGTCCTGTGTGAGATCCATTGTCTATTCCAAGCACACACAGGCAATTGGCACCAAGCCTCTACTTCAGTAAAACCAGACTCATTTTCCTTCCAGCCACATTTCTAGATCAGTCTAAAAGGAGAAATACACACTCTGCCTCCAGTTCTCATTCATGATTTTTGGATAAATGCTCTGATCACAGAATCACAGAATCATTAATGTCAAAAGAGACCTTCAAAATCATCCAACCCAACCATCAACCCAGCACCATCATAGTCACCCCTAAACCATGGCTCCAAGTGCCATATCCAGACTCCCCTTGTACACTTCCAGAGACAGTGATTCTACCACCTCCCTGGGCAACTTATTCCAATGTCTGACCTTTCTTTCAATGATTTTTCCCCCCCCAATATCTAATGTAAACCTCCCTGGCACAGTGTAAGGCCATTTCCTTCCATCTTCTCTGACTGCCCTGTCCTGTCTGACTGCCAAGTTCACTGACCTTCTGTTTCTCCGGGGTCTTACCAGCCTCTCATTAGCTCCTCATCCTCCTCTGTTCACTCAGTCAGGCACCATTTAATCTCTTTGTACCTAAATTTTCTCTGCCATCATCCCCAGGCCGTGTCTGTACTTGGCACTCAAACAAATGAGGTGGGGCTGGACCTCAGGTGTCTGTCCTGTCTCATTGTCAGCACCTGGTGTTGGATGAAGAAGTCTGGCTCTCCCTGGCAGTTCAGGAGTGAGGAAAGGCCATATACAAATTCTGAGAGCAGTGAAGTTAAATTTTACGATCATAGGACATCCTGAGTTGGAAGGGACCCACAAAAATCATTGAGTCCAACTCCTGGCTACCCCAGAACACCCCAATAAACATCTCAAATAGTGAAGAAAGTAGCCCAAGAATAGTCCTGGACACTTTTCATTTACTGTCACCAACATTAAGGTATTTCTGTGCTAAAAGAATATGCAAAATATAATTTACTTCATTCCAAAATTTGTCTTAACAGTCAGGTGCTTGTTCTAAAGGCTGTGAAGGCTTCAGAGCAGCCTCTTTGGGTTTTGTTTTCTGTTCCCTTTCTCCACTTGCATCTGCCTTCTGTGTGCCTTGAAAGAATCCTGGATCAGCCTCAATTTCTGGCCCGAGAGGGCTGGGTTGTGCTGTGGGGGAGGGACAGCAGAGCTGTGGGTGTGTACAGCTCCTGGGAGCTGGGAACTTAAATCTTAGAATCAGAGCTTAGAATCAGAAATCTTAGAATCAGAACATCCTGAGCTGGAAGGGACCCACAAGGATCACTGAGTCCAACCCTCAGCCCTGCACAGACCCATCCCCAAGAGTCACCCCCTGTGCCCCAGAGGATCAGCCAAACCCTCCTGGAGCTCTGGCAGCCTTGGGGCTGTGCCCACTGCCCTGGGGAGCCTGGTCAGTGCCCAACCAGCCTCTGGGGGAAGAACCTTTGCCTGAGATCCAACCTGAGCCTGCCCTGACACAGCTCCAGCCATTCCCTGGCTGCTGTCCCTGCTCACATGGAGCAGAGAGGGAGCTGCCCCTCAGGAGGAGCTGCAGACCCCAAGGAGCTCTGCCCACAGTCTCCTCTTGGATGACCAAGACAAGCTGCTACAGCACAGCCTTACTGGGGGGCCAGTGGTGGCCCAGGAAGATCCTGAGGTCTGATAGAGATGTAAAGCCCCAGTGATGCTGTAGTGACTTCACTCAGCATTAGCAGGGCCTGTGCAGCTGCACCAGTGCTGCTGCTGGGTCCTACTGGTGAAATCACGTGGGGAGTTGTGGAGGAAACACACTGAATAGAGTCATAGTTTTTAGCACACAAAAGGCAGAGGCACTCTGCTCTTAATTAAGGCATCCTGCTTTAATTGCTTGGTGGTTCAGGTAGTGAGCAGGGAAGTGACCCTTTTTGGAGGTGGCAGCACTAATTAGTTTGGCCCAGCACAAGTAGATGATGAGGAACTTCATGGGGCCCAGTAGCACAAGAGGAACAGAGAGTGTGTTCAGAGGAGAAGTGAAGGCTCAGTTAATTCTACTTGCTCTTGTGTGCTGTTCTTTCCCCTGACTGGGGAGGGGCAGGGACTTTTTATACAGGCAGACAGTGACAGGACAAGGGGCCATAGTTTGGAACTGGCAAAGGACAGGGGTAGAGCAGATGGTAGGAAATGGTTTATTCAGAGGCACAGGTTGCCCAGAGAAGCTGTGGCTGCCCCATCCCTGGGAGTGTCCAAGGCCAGGTTGGACGGGGCTTGGAGCAACCTGGGCTAGTGGAAGGTGTCCCTGCCTGTGGCAGGGGGTAGAATGAGATGATCTTTAAAGTCCCTTCCAACCCAAACCATTCTGTGATGTGGCAGTTTGAACCACATTAGAAATCCAAAATCCAATTTCCAGGCTTCCCCCCACCCCTTCTCACAATTTATCCTAACACCGGAGAGAAACTTTCAGACCAGAGGCTTCTGTAGGGGAAGGGGGAAGTATATACATTTATTTACACAAATAAATATACTGTACAAACTAAAAGCAACTATATATATATATATATTTACATTTCTGTCAGTCCTTTTAGCCCCTTTAACTTTAGTCCAGAAAGAAGCCTTTCAAGGCTGGAAAGTAACCAGTCCCTCTTGTGGGAGTGTTCTGGGCCTGAACGCTCCCCCCTCACCAAGCTCCGGCTGCTTGTTGCAGTTTCTGTCCTCACAAAGTCCAAGAAGATAGCTTTGAGTCCTTGCTCCTGTGCTGCTGGTGATCTCTCCCTCTCGGTGTCCCACCTCGCTCCGTAGGCTGCTGCAGTGCAGCTTATCAAGCGTACGTGTCCCGGAATCTTCATTCCCCTAAGTCAGTTTTTGGCTGCCCCCGCTCAGCTTCGGCAGGCAGCTCCCGAGCCTCTCTTGGCCCGTCTCCAGTTTTGCCTGGGATTCTTCTCCCAAGCACCGAGCTGATTTATCAGCCCGTCCACTTGGCTCTGCTCAAGTGCTGAGCCTCAAAATCCACCCCCCACCAGCCTAAATGCAGTGGGGGGGAAAGCCCCCTAGCCTTGGCCACAGGCAGCTCGGTTCAGTTCTGCACTGTCCCAAGCGTCCCGCAGCTGCAGGGGGGGGGAAGGAAGGCCTGGCCCCCTCCCTCTTACCTCAGGGGCTGTGAAATTCTTCTTTCACAGCACACACTCCAAATGCTGCCTCTAACTCTAGCCAAAGGCTGAGCTGGGGGGTTGCAGGGCTCCCTTTTCCCCCCGAGGGGAAGAGAGGGAACCCAGCCACCCCCTGGCCTTGTCCACCTGCACGCAGCAGACACCAACAGCACAACAACCCAGACAGAACTGCCAACAGCTTCCCGTGCTGTGATATGTGATTTTGAGCAGAAGCGACCAACACGAGTGGTGATCGGCTCTCCAGGGGACACTGCCCTGGCACCCAAGCACCTCTGAGCCCCCCCAGCCTCTCAGGGGGAACCAATTTCAAACTATGACATGTGATCATGTGTGGAGAGGCTCACTGGGGATTGAGGGCTCAGGTAGTGCTAACTGCCAGGATCAGGTGTGTCCTTCTCTATCAGGTGTGTCTTGGAGGCCTCATGGGTGAGGTGAGAAAAAGCCTGAGGGTGCTGTTGCTGAAATCCAGGACTTCCCATGGGTAAGATGTGATCCCACCCTCCCTCCTGCCCCGGGGGCTCCTTTGGCTGCTGGAACATCTCAGTGAGGGCAAAGCATGTACCAGACATCGGGCAAAGCTCCTGGTGCTGCCACAGCTCTGAGGTGGCCTCTCTGCACGTGGGGCAGCAGCAGGTTTGCTGCTCAGAAATAGGTGGACACCAGGTGTGGTGGAGGGGTCTGTGCCTGTCCTGGGGCAGCATTCACAGGATGGAGCTGTTCTGAGGATGTGTTGGACTCTCTGATCCTCATAGGTCCCTTCTAACTCGGTATATTCTGTGATTCTCATGGATGAGAGCTCACCTCACCATCAGCAGTAAGTGTGGCCAAGGAAGAGGCTCTGCAGTGCCCAATCCTGCCCCTTTTTTTCCCCCAACACATGCAGTGGGCACTGGGAGTGCTGGGATGGCTCTGGGCTGTACCTGCCTGGCAGATGGATAGAACAGCAGTACCTGTTTCCTGAGAGATCCCACAAGAGGATGAGACTTTGAGAAAACAGCCAATTCTCGTTTCTCCAGGAGGTGGTTTGTGAGCAGGAGGGGAGGAGAGGGGCACTCTCGGACATGGGCAGGGTCCCCACTACTGCCAGCACAGGGAGGGCAGTCAGTGCTGCTTTATGGATATGTAGTACTATTTCTGATGGCTACCATGGCAACAATTGCATCCTGTGATATATGTTCTGCTTTGTGAAGTACAAACACACAGAGGTGCTTGGAAGTGAATTTCCAAAGAAAAGCCTCTGGTGTTCCCTTGTTCCTACACGTGTAGCCCAGCCCAGCTCTTCCCACAGCCCCTCGTCCTGTCCCTGCTCTCAGTCACTGGGGAAGTACCCCAGGCTGAGGTGCTGTGGGGATGTGTGCAGGGGAGGTGTTTCTGGTTGTTTTTTTGCCTTTTTTACAGCAGTATTTGTCCCCCACTCTCCATTTGTACAGCAAGGTAATGAATTTACCACTGCCTGTTCCTGTCTGCAACACCACCTGGCCTGGGAAACACCAGGGAGGCCACATCCACAGCCTTAACCATCTGGCTAAGAAAATTTATACTAAAGCAATGCACCACCTTGGTGTGTCCTGGGTAAATAAATGTGTCTTCAGGGGGTTCATGGAATGAGGAGGATGTGAGACTGCTGCAGTGTAAAGTGCCCGGGGTGGTTTAGGGAGGTAGAGGAGAGTGTAGGGTGAGCAAAAGGAGGTGGACAGGCTGGATTAACCCCTGTTTCTCCTGAGTAAGGTCTAGAGGCAGCCCATGGAATTGGTGGGAGGTGAGTTCCAAAACAAGCAGGAGAAGGTGGTTCTTTGCTCAGCTGCAATTGGTATTAACACAGCGCTGTCTGTGCTGGATAATTGACACATCACTCAATTACTGTGACAATAGTGTGTGTTGGCATTAGTCATTTTCTCTCAAGTTTTGTTATCTGACTGCTGGGAATTCATTTGCAAGGTTTCCTTCAATCCTGTGGATCCCTTCCCCAACACCTCCATCTGCTTTGGGCAGATATATTCACTTGAATCATGAATTCTTAGTAGCAGCCCTTGTTTTGCTGCACATATTCCTCTTTCTCATCCCTTCTATCACAAAAGGACAGTATATAAATGCACTCAATTATCATTGGACTGGAAATATTCCCTCAGCTGGCTGTTAGCAGGCAGTGATACCGACAAATAATGATCACTGGTGTCATGTCAACACAAGCAAAAGCAATTATTTTTGAGCCATCTAACACCAGAAAAGCAGATGTAGGAAGGAACTACCAATTAGAGATGAGAACACTTAAGGTCAGATATGCAGACTATGATTAAACTGATATTTAATGCACAGAGTTTCTTTTGGTATTTTGTTGAGCTCTCTCCCTGTGTTACTAAATCTCCATGGTGTTTGTAGCACTTTGGTTACAGGTTTCAGTCCACTCCTACTTGATTATTGGACTTGTGTTTTTAGGGAGAGCTGGTTGGCTGGACCCTGGGGAGAACCTCATCTCCTGAAATCCTAAATGCATCAGCCCAGCAGTGGTGCAGCAGAGCTCAGCTATAATTGCATTTTCTTTACTGCTCCTCACATGGTCCCCGTTTATGAGAAAACAAGACTTCCCCAGAACATGATCCCTCTGCTCAGGCATCTCCTCCTCATCTCACAGCCCAAACTCCATTTCACCCATATACTGAGAGCACATCCCTGGGTCATCTCAGGGGTGGAGACTGAATTTATGCAGTTCTAAATAACAAATATTTTTCCCAGACATTTGAATCAGATTTGGGGCAACAGAACTGGAGGGAGGAAGGTGTCCATGGCTTTCCCAGACAGAATTCTGTTGACTCACATCCCTTGGTTCATCTCTGAGTGCTGCCCATCCCTCCAGCTTTTTCAAATACTGCTAATATTCTGTGACAGCAGCCACTGTTCCCTCCCAGCCTGTGCCTAAAGGACCTCAGCTTTTCCTTTCTGCAGTGTTCCTCCTCTTCTCCAGCCCCAGCTGGGATGTCTCCGTATGTAGCTCACAAGGGGCACCTGAGCCCTCCGACAGAAAAGCCAGCAGAGGGTTTCTGTGTTGCCAGGAAGAGCTCCCTTGGTGTTCTGAGGAACGGAGAATCCCTGCACTGGGGCACCCGAGATGCTGCCAGCCCAGCTCTCTGCCTGAGATGGGCACAGCCACAACCTGGGGGAAAAGGTGTAGAAACAGTAACAGTGTGCAGTGATGTCGGCACAGGTGCCCAGGGCAGTGCTGGAGTCCCCATCCCTGGAACTGAGCACAAACCATGTGGATACCACACTTGAGGACGTGGTTTAGTGTGAATATGGTGGTGGTGCTGGGTTGGGGGTTGAATTTGAGGATTTTAAAGGTCTTTTCCAACCTCAACAATTCTGTCATTCTCTATTTTTCTCTGGGACTTTAAGCTCAGCTCCACTCTGTGATTCTCTCAACTCACAAAACACCCTGAGGCAGTAAATTGGCAGTTTAGGTATGTCATATGAAAATATCCTTGCACTTGTTCTTTCAAAGCTTGCAGTCTGCTCTATCCACCCTCCACTCTGGATTTCACCCCCTCCCTCCCCCCCCGAGCTCTGCTCTCTCCAAACAGCAGGTGTATATCCATTTTGTGTCTCCTTTTGGGGGAGTTAAACCCTTCTGGGGACAGAGGAGTGAGAACTGGATGCTGTTTTCAAGATGAAGGCCCCCCATGAATTTATGGAGTGCAAAATAATGTTTGCAGTTTTATTCTCTGTTCCTTTGCAGGCATTTGGTTGGTTTTGCATTGTTTGATTGTTTTTGCATTGAACTGTTATTTGCAGGAAATAACTGTGAGGACTTAGAGGTCTCTTCCCTGGGTGATAATAGTTAATTCTGAACTCATCAGAGTTGTTGTTTTTCTGAGTGCATTACTTTGCATCTATCACCACTGGATTTCTTCTGAAATGTCACTGCCACTCACTTAGAATGATGGCCCCTCTTGCAATTCTTCACCACCAGGTGAAGAATTTATTTTGAGGACTTGAAATAACTTTGTCTTATAACTAATTTTGTCAACTCATTAATCATTCACTCTTTCAGGTGGTTTTTGAATATGGTGAGAAGTTAAAGCTCCATCAGTAGCTCCCCACCCCTGTTACCTGGCTTTTGACTGGTTGGTAGCTTATGAGACCTTCCCTCTTACCTGCACTGATAGTGGGAACTGGAAGAGAAATGGCTCATACTGATGAAAATGCAAGCTTGGAGGCACATCGGCCCCATGGAGGCAACTCCTCCTCTGAGCAGGCAATGCTTGACACAAATGTGTGACCTGTCTGCTGGAATTCACCTCTCCAGGACCTGCAAAAGTGTTCCCTGGGGACAACCCTCTGTGTTTGTGATGTAACTCAACCCCACACACCATCACTCACTGCATGAGGGTCGGGGGGCAGAGAACTGGGGGGAAAAGCGAGGAAACTTGGGTTGAGATACAGCCAGTTTAAAAGGGAAAGCAAAAGTCACACAAGCAAAATGAAGAGTTCACTCCCCCCTTCCCGTGGGCTCAGCCATCCCAGGGCTGCCCTGGGCTCCCTCCCACCTGCTGGGGGCTGGGGAAGGCAAACCCCATCCATCTGAACATCCCCCTCCTCCTTCCCCCAGCTCTGTGTGCTGAGCGTGACTCCCCGTGGTCTGGGCCACCCCTGGGGGCAGTTGGGCTCCCCTGTCCCACCTGTGCCCCCCCAGCTCCCTGTGCCCCCCGGGCTGGTCCTGGCAGGGCCGTGTGAGGAGCAGAGCAGCCCTTGGCTGTGTCACAGGGACTGAGCCATCCCAGTGTGCCCAGCACTGCTCCAGCACAGCCCCAAACACAGCCCAGACCCGCTGGGGGGGAACATCAGCTCTGCCCCAGCCCAGCCCACAAGCTCAGATTTTGATATCCTCAGTTCCCTCATCTAAAATGGTTTGGAACTTTCAGATTCCTGGTCTTCTCCTACTCATCCTGTTTGTGTGTAACTCCTGCTTTACTGGTGCCTGGTGCATCCTGGGGAGTCCTGCAGACCTTCCACATCTGGGATTTTCCCAAGTGGACACTGTCAGCTCCTATAACCTGTTATTATTCACCTTATCAATTTTTCCAAAAAACTCTTCATCTGCTGCTTCTGTTTAAGAATCTTTTCCAACAACTGAGGGATTGGAGTATCTGTTACATGAGGAGAGGCTGAGAGACCTGGGATTCTTTAACCTCCAAAAGCTGGGGTTTGGCTCAGAGGGGTTTAAATCCCTTATGACAGGGGAAGTGCAGAAGATGGAGTCAGACAGAGACACTGGACTCAAACTGAGACACAGATTTCCCTTAAACTCTTTTCTTTTCTTTTCTTTTCTTTTCTTTTCTTTTCTTTTCTTTTCTTTTCTTTTCTTTTCTTTTCTTTTCTTTTCTTTTCTGTTCTTTTCTTTTCTTTTCTTTTCTTTTCTTTTCTTTTCTTTCTGTTTGGTTTTCGGTTCTTGTCGTTGCTGGTTTTTGGTTCTTTTGCGTGGCGGTTCTCGTTGGTCGTTGTTGTTCTGGTCTTTCTTTTTCGTTGCCTCTATTAGACTAGATATACAGTCTACTATATTATCTTTATGTTTTTTTTACTGTGAGGATTGTTGAACACTAGCCACATGTTGCCAGACAGGTTGTGGAGATTTCAGCCTTAGGATATCCAAAAACCCAACTGGGCACAGTGAGCAACCTGCTCTGACTGGTCCCACTTGGAGCAGGAGGATGGGATGGATGATCTCCAGGAGCATCTGAGCCTCAGCATTGAGTGATTCCACTGTGTTACACAGGCTGTGAGAGCCTCCCCAGGCTCCTCAGAGACTATTCCTGCAAAGATGGGCTGTTTTGGGGTGGCCTGGCCTTCCATGGGCACTCCCTGTAGACCTTGATCACCTTTTACAGACTCTCTGGCACGTTCCTGGTCTCTGCAAAAGGCTTTATTATTAGCTTTTATGTTTTTGAAATATTGCTTCTTATAACATTTTTTGGCCTTCCTGTGACTGGATTTTGTGCTCTTTTCTGTTTTTCTCATTTGGACAAAACTTCCACTTTTGGAAGAATGTAATTTTCTCCTAATAATCTCCATTACTCTGCTATTTAACCATGAGAGCTCCTTTCTGGCCCCATTTATAGGTGATATATATTTATTCTTAGCCTCTGAGATGGTTTCTTGATGTAATTTCCTTGCCACCTCCAAGCAGTTCATCTTTCTGGAGGCTGTTTTTAATTTAGGGTTGTCAAGTTCCTTGTCCTTTCTTTGGATGGGATAAATCACCACAGTGAACACAGCCAGTTTGGATTACACACCCAACTAAAACAAGGGGAGTTTAGCTCACAAATCCCATCCCTAATATAACAAAAAGCTGTTTTCTTGCCTGAAAACTACTGTATAGGACTCTGAGGGGAAAAAACTGAGGCTTGTCTTTATGGATTTCACCATCTCCCCACGATGCTGCTTAATTTTCTGAGAGATACATCTAATTAGTTGCATGAATAAATAAATCCTTTATGTGAAAGGTCTTTGTGGAACCACCTGCTTGACTTCTTTGCTGTTGAGGGTCCTCACTGTTATTCTGTTAAAAATGAACAAATGTTTTCATTTGAACTCAGTGGATGTGGAACTGCTCTGCCTTGTCAGCTGGTATTGCTGTAACGACGAGAGTCTGAGCACTGAGAGCCCAACCAGCCCAGCTGTGACTTTGCTGCACTGCTGGTGGTTTGTATTGATTATTTTGAATTTAAAAGTGTACTTGATGTAAGTGGATATTTGGGGAACTGCTCACAGGCACTCCTGGGGCGAGTACCCAATTCTAGAGCAGCCTTGGCTGTTCATGGGTGGGATGGATTTAGTGCTACTCAGGAAATCAAGGGTGTAAATGGGGGAATGATAAAGCCTCCCCTTTGTCCCTGCCAGAACATCCACCTGGTGGCCAAGTGGCTGAGTTCCCTGGAGAAGAAGCTGGAGCAGCACAGCGAGGGCAGCCACCAGGACTTCCGTGTCTTCATCAGCGCAGAGCCAGCACCTTCCCCCGAGAGCCACATCATTCCCCAGGGCATCCTGGAGAACTCCATCAAAATCACCAACGAGGCCCCCACTGGGATGCAGGCAAACCTGCACGGAGCCCTCGACAACTTCAGCCAGGTAGGAGCTCAGGGGCACCAGTGACAGGTTGGCTTGGAGCTGCTGGAGCTGCTGGAGACCCCATGGAGCGTGATGGGGGAAGGCATTGCCCTTCCAGGCAGCAGCTGAGTGAGTCCCTTTGCATCCCATCATGTATCCCAGAGTCACAGAATGTACTGAGTTGGAGGGACCCACAAGGATCATCCAGTCCAACTCCTGGCCCTGCACAGGCCCATCCCCAAGAGTCACCCCCTGTGCCCCAGAGGATCAGCCAAACCCTCCTGGAGCTCTGGCAGCCTTGGGGCTGTGCCCACTGCCCTGGGGAGCCTGGGCAGTGCCCAACCAGCCTCTGGGGGAAGAACCTTTGCCTGAGATCCAACCTGAGCCTGCCCTGACACAGCTCCAGCCCTTCCCTGGCTGCTGTCCCTGTCCCCCCAGAGCAGAGCTCAGTCCCTGCCCCTCCTCTGCCCCTGCCCAGGAAGGTGGAACTGCACTGAGGTCTCCCCTCAGTCTCTTCTTCTCCAGCTGAACACACCAAGTGCCCTCAGTGTCCTCACACGCCTTCAAGGCCCTTCCCCATCCTCCTTCCCTCCTTTGGACACTCTCTAATGGCTCCATCTCTTCCTTCCATTGTGTCCCCCCAAACTGCCCCAATGTTGAGGTGAGGCCGCCCCAGGGCAGAGCAGAGCAGGACAATCCCCATCCTGGTGATGCTGGACCTGCTGATGGAACTGCAGCTGAGTCTCCTGTGCAGGGGACACGACACTGAATTGTGTGGAAATGATGGAAAATATTCTTGGTGCCCCAGAGGGTTAGATCAGTGTCAGGGCCGTTGGTATGTGGTGATTAAGTGAGCTCTGCTCTGTGACCTCTCTCGACAGCTCTGGCACCACAGGCAGGAGGCTCTGGGAGCAGCAGGACACAGATCAAACAGGGCTCCCCAGGGAACAGCCCCTGGCCAGGGCAGGCTGGAGCCAGTGTGTGTCACTGCTGGAGCCATCCACGCTCCTGCTGACCTCGTTTACCACATAACACAAAGGCTGAGAGCTGAGCATTCACACTGCTGATGATTCCTGTCCTGGAGACACAGACACAGCCTCCTGCTGCCCTGAACACTCATTGCCCTCATTCACACACTGCCCTTGCCTTGGCACACGCAGCTCTCACAGCAGGACCCCATCTGGTGAACCTTGAGCAACCAGGAGGGTCTGAAGGTGCCCTCAACCCTTGAAGTGCCTTTTTGAAACAGTAGTGCTGAAGTTCTTGCAGCTGATGGCTGCACCAGGAACACACAGGGCAGGTCTGGCAGGATGGTTTTCTCTTGTGAGAAATGTCTCTGCTCTTCTGTAACCCCACCTGCAGTGCTGAGTCCAACACAGCTGGAATGAGTCCAGAGGAGGCACTAAATTGATCACAGAGCTGGAGCACCTCTGCTAAGGAGACAGGTTGAAAGAGTTGGAGGTGTTCAGCCTGGAGAAGAGAAGGCTCCAGGGAGACGTTAGAGCCCCTTCCAGTGCCTGAAGAGGCTCCAAGAGAGCTGGAGAGGGACTTGGGACAAGGGCCTGGAGGGATAGGACAAGGGAGAATGGTTTTAAATTGAAGGAGGGTAGATCTAGATTGGCTATTGGGAAGAAATTGTTCCCTGTGAGGGTGGGGAGGCCCTGGCACAGGTTGCCCAGAGAAGCTGTGGCTGCCCCATCCCTGGAAGTGTCCAAGGCCAGGTTGGATGGGGCTTGGAGCAACCTGGGCTGGTGGAAGGTGTCCCTGCCCATGGCAGGGGGCTGGAATAAGATGATGTGTAAGGTCCCTTCTGACTCAAACCATTCTTTGATCCTAATGATTCTCTTGTCTTTTGGAACCAGGCAAGAACACCCCAGTCTGTTGTGGACCCCATGGGTCCATGGGCAGGGAGATGGGGGCAGCTCTCAGCTGATTTTGCACTTGGAGTAGAGGGAATCTCAAGAGCAGCAGCTAACTGTGCTGAGCAGGGGATGGGAGGCACCATGCCAGGATTAATGTCCCTAGTCAGGAGAGATTATTCCATTTTTGTCTACTGTCATTCATCATCTTGAACTCCACAAAATGTCCCAGAGAACAAGGAAGGGGAGAACCTTCACCCCAAGTAACATTTTCATCCTGCCTTTGCTCATTTCAATCAGACAGTAATTAGCATTTTCTAAATTGCTGGAGTATTATAAAGCATCTCTTATCAGAAATCCTGGAGCAAGTGGGTGGGGTCCCTTTTACACCTCATTTCCCCGCTTTATACAAATGGATGTTCAAATTTAGCTTTCAGCTGAAAGCTACAAAGGAGCCTCTTTATTCTGTGTGGGGGATATTGTTCTGCTTTGTAGCTGAAGAAAAATACAAAACTAAAGAGGGGCCGAATGAGACTGAACTGGATTCTCAGTGTTCATTCAGGCAGTGTCCCTTTATGTCTGGGGATGGTTCCTAAAATGAGGAAGTGCTCTGCACATATTTGAAGCAGTTCCCGTGTTCATTTTCAGTGATTAAATGACTCAGGCTCCTGCCCTTCCACCTCCTGGGCAAGGTGCCACAGTCCCAGGCCCAGTGCTGGCCCCCTTGCCCAGTGTGATGACACAGAGCTCTTCAAGTGAGTCCAGATGAGGCCACCAAGATGCTCCAAGGGCTGGAGCAGCTCTGCTGTGAGGAAAGGCTGAGAGAATTGGGATTGCTCAGTGTGGAGCAGAGAAGGCTCCAGAGTGACTTAATTGTGGCCTTCCAGTACCTGAAGGGTCTCCAAGAGAGCTGGAGGGGGATTTTTTGCAGGGGCATGCAGTGATAGAACAAGGAGGGATGGCTCCAAACTGCCAGGGGGCAGGGTTAGATGGGATATTGGGAAGAAATTCTTCCCTGTGAGGGTGGGGAGGCCAGTGTCCAAGGCCAGGTTGGATGAGGCTTGGAGCAAACTGGTCTAGTGACCAGGAAGATGTCCCTGCCCATGGCAGGGGGTGGGATGAGATGAACTTTAAAGGTCCTTTCCAACCCAAACCACTCTGGGATTCTGGGATTCTCTCTCCATCTCTCTGGTGAGGGATGTTGAGCACATGCAGGTGATGGGGCATTGAGTGGGTGCACGTGTCCTTCCCTTCTCCACTGTTAATGTGTGTTCCTGTGCAAAGCCACTCTGAGCTGGAAATAGTAAATATTAATTCCAAAAATATTCATTAGAATTTGCCAATAAATTTGCAATGCAAATCCACTGACTTCAAAAATTAACACATGTGTGTATTATGCAAATATGAACTGGAGGAAAAATTGATTGGCCTCTTCTTTCAGGTAGGAAGCCATAGGACCAGGGAAATGGCAACAAGCTGCACCAAGGGAGGTCCAGGTTGGATACTGGGAAAAATTTCTTCTCTGGAAACATGGTTAAACATTGGAACAAGCTGGGCAGGGAGGTGGTGGAGTCACCATCCCTGGGAATGTTCAAGTAGTAGCACTTCATGATGTGGTTTAGTGGGCATGGGGGTGTTGGTCAAAGGTTGGACTTGATCTCAGAGTTCTTTTCCAATCTTAGTGATTCTGTGATTCATCCCTGTCCAAAGTTGGATGTATTTGGAGGCCCTGAGGCTGAGAGCAGTGGCTCTGCCTGTATTGCAGGACACCCTGGAGATGTGCAGCCACGAGAAGGAGTTCAGGAGCATCCTGTTTGCCCTGTGCTATTTCCATGCCGTGGTGGCCGAGCGGCGCAGGTTCGGCGCCCAGGGCTGGAACCGCCCGTACCCCTTCAGCAGTGGGGACCTGACCATCTCTGTGACTGTGCTGCACAACTACCTGCAGGCCAGCTCCAAGGTGGGTGCTTCACTGGGGCTCTGAACCACCAGGGATATGGCTTGTGCTGAAGCTCCTGGGAAATCTCCTGAGATACCATTTCCTTGGGATCTTTGGGTTCGCTGTGCCTTTGTGGGGAGATGAGAGGCCTCGGTGCCACTCGAGCCTGTAGAAGCTTAGAAATCACAGCAAACAGTGCCTGTGGTCTTTATTAATTGAAAAGAACAGTGCTCTTTGGTTTAACAGAGCTTAGAGTAAATTTGCATTTCAGCGGGGAATTGCAGGAAGTCTCTGCTGTGATCCAGTTCTCCTTGGGCAGAGTTTAACTACTACCTGATGTTTGTTCACTGAGAAAACTGAAGCAGTGAGGTGGAAACACTGAGTGTGCAGGTCAATGCTGGAACCTGCAGCCCAGCACTGGCCTCTGGAGCTCTGGCTCTCTGACCTCCTGCATGTTTCGTAAAATGAGAATCTGTCTGTCCTTCCTGCCCTCCCTGTTCATCCTCAGGTGCCCTATGACGACCTGCGCTACCTTGTGGGTGAGATCATGTATGGGGGTCACATCACAGATGACTGGGACAGGAGGCTTTGCAAAACCTATTTGGAAGAATTTATTAAGCCAGAAATGCTGGAGGGAGAACTTCTCCTTGCTCCAGGATTCCCCCTCCCAGGGAACATGGACTACAATGGCTATCACCAGGTAAGCTCTTTGTTTTCTGGTATTATTTACACACCTAAATGTAATGTGTTCCATAACTGCCCTATAATCTGCCTTAGGAGGCAGCAACAGGGCTGCAGTGTTTCTGCACACCTTTGTTATCTCCCATTATGTTCTGTTTCTGTAGATGTCTCAGCATTTCCTTGGATGACCCAGTCTAATGGTAATTTGCCACTTCATCATGGGCTCATTCTGTTCATGCATGAATAGAGCAACTGTATTGGTGCTTGAGACTTGAGCAGGGCTCCTGGAAAATTACATCCACATACTGTTTGCTAAAATGGCCCCTTCAAGCTTCTTTTATCATCAGTTTTGATGAGAATCACTGATGGCTCTTGTTGATCTGCTTACTGATCTCATCTGTTCTTTGTACACAAATGCAGTAGCAGAGAGAGACGTATTAGGCTGGGTTTGTTCATAAAACTTAACTACTGGAAGCTAAATTGCCATAAGAGATCTCAGGATGCTGATGCTGAAGTGCACAGCAGATAATTGCTTGAGAAGTTCCAGCCTGAGATATAGAGCCAAGCCAAACTTCAGCAATTACTGAATTTTGCCAGCAGGAGTAGAAGCAGTTCTGTAAACAAACGTACTCTCCTTCCTCCATCAGTTCACTGGTGTTTCAGCCCCAAGCAGAGCTGCCCAGTCTGGGCTGACCTGGGGGAGATGATTCCAGTGCTGTGAGCTCTGCAGGCAAAGTGCCCTGGGCTCTGTATCCAACCTGAACCTGAATGTCTCTGAATCTCACATGAACCTGAATGTGTCTGTATTTAACCTGGACCTGAATATTTCTGTATCTTATCTGAACTTGGTTGGCTCTGTATCTAACCTGGACCTGACTGTCTCTGTGTCTCACCTGACCCTAACTGGCTCTGTGTCTAACCTGGACCTGACTGTGTCTCTGCAGTACATAGATGAAGCCCTGCCTGCAGAGTCTCCGTACCTGTATGGGCTCCACCCCAACGCTGAGCTTGGCTTCCTCGCACAGAGCTCGGAGCAGCTCCTGCACACGCTGTTGGAGCTGCAGCCCCGGGACAGCAGCACTGGAGAAGGAGGAGTGGGCACCAGGGAGGAAACGGTGAGAGGGGCAGAGGATCCCATCCCTGTCCCATCCCTCAGTTCTGCACAGCTCAGGCTGTCTCACAGCTGCTCATTGGACTGTGTTCTGCCTGTGCTGGGTACAAACCCAGCCTAAAGCCTCGTTTTATGCAGGACATCACCACAGTGGGGTGTAACTGGAGTATTGGCAGTAATAGGACAGTGGCTTTTAATTACCCCTTGCACTGCGGTGCCTTCGTTATCATCCTCTGAAGGTGTGCAAATAAACCTTGTGTGGCCTCCACTGATCTCTGAGCCACCAGTCTCTGTGCACCCCTGTGTGTCTGGCATAACAGGCTCCTGAGTGCACAGTCTGCCACTTAAATGTGCCACCCAGAGCTCAGCCCAACTCTTACTGCTGCCACCATGTCCCACCCAGCTCCCAGGCTCCCAGGGACCTTGTAATTCCTTATTTCCGGCTGAACCCCTTTGCTGTGCCTATGTACCAGGCTGGTCTTCCTCTGGAAACTCAGAGCTCATCAAAACACGGCCCAAGCATTCCCACCAGGATCGGAAATCAGCCAACACACTCAGGTTTTTATTTCTGAAGTCTTAAGGCCCCAGCTCTGTGTTCAAGCTTTGCAAATTGTGAGTAGTTAATGGGAAGCTTATATGAAGCCTGTAGTTTCACACATCTTTCTTTTGCCTTGGTGTGGGGCTGGGGAACTGACTGCCTTCCACTGAGGGGCTCTTAGAAGTGCCCAGTATGTTCAATTTTTGGTTCATACTGGAATTTGAGGGGACAGTAATAATCCAGAGGTAGCAAAACCAAAGGAGATGCTCAGAGGTAGCAGATGTGGCTGCCTGTTCTCCCATTCCATTTGCTATTGAAATGCAGTTAAACTGCTCAGCCACAGAAGCAAACTGATCAGTGAGTGCCCCAGCAGTGCTGTCACAGGGCCTGGCCACTCTGCAAACCCCTGGTGACACTCAAGAAGACCCTCACAGGAGCACAGGAGTCCTCATGGCTCTGTCTGGGAATAAAATCTGCCTGAGAGCAGCCAGAGTGTGGCCTCACTGCCCCGTGTTGTATCTGAGGGATGTTCCCACTGCTCATTTTCTTCCCAGGGTGATCTCTGTTATGATCTGAGCTGTAACTGCACTGCCTGTGTCCACCTGGTCCTTGGATGAGAGGGAGTTGTGCTGTCTCAGCTCCTCCCCTGGAGGATATCCAGCCCCTGCTTCGGCTGAGGTGGATTTTAGGGAGCTTCCAGGGGAACTGCGAAGCTGTCGTTTTCCTGAGGCTCTGACAAGTCCAGTTACTCCCACAGGTTTCTGAGGCCACATTACAGCAAACGAGCCGTAATTGTTGTGAAGGAATCAGAGCCAAAGGGATTTGCAGGGGAATTTCAAATTAGAGGATATTTCTGTACTGCACCCGAGCTGCAGCTGAAGAGCTTTTCCAGCAGAGCTTTGCTTCAGCTACCTGTGTGTTGGAACAACAGCCCACACATCAGCGCTGCTGACGTGAGTGGGGAGGGTTTGGGGGAGCAGCAACGGGAGGAAATTGGAGTACAGAGTCCAAAATAGGACTGGTGGTGGTCATGGCAATGAAATGCCCCTGGCTGCCTCTGCAGTTGGCACTGGCCCCCACAAACCAGATTTCTGACGTTGGATTGTTGAGTTGTAACTGTGTTATGCGCTCCTGAAAAATCCCCAGGAAGCAGGAGTCTTGCTCAGGTTCCAGCACAGCAGTAAAGCAAAGAAATGTGTGAGACTTCCACAGCAAGATGTCTAATGTTCCACAGAAACCTGGGAAATACAGCTGATCCCATGGAGATGAGGGGCTTCATGCCTCCCTGTCAGCCACAAAAGGGTTTGTCTATTTTATTTAATCCTTTAGACACTGGAAACATCCTGTTACATTGGAGATTTCCCTGTTTTGTACTTAGAGTTCCAAAGGAGCTGTGATGGTGACCAGAAAATAATCTTGTTTCATTATGCTTTTCTTCCACGGCTCCATTAGTCCAGAATGCCAAAGTCAGCTTAAAATTCAATTTTCTATAATCACCTCCCTATATCAATAAACCAGAGCAAACCAGCTCATAAGCTCCATTGTCCTGAAGCTCAGCTGAGGCTACAGCCCCATTTGTCTCCTTGTGTTGAGTTTGACTTAAGGAGAAATAAGAAGAGAAGCTTGAAAGCCAAGCACAGAAGAGGCTGCTACATGTCATGGGGATGTTTTTAAACCATCATTTTGAAAGCTGCTCATCTGACATTAACTTTGTAAGCAACTGAATTTTAATAGGGTGGGGCAAGCTCTCTCAGTCACAGAATCACAGAATGTGCTGAGTTGAAGGGACCCACAAGGATCATCCAGTCCAACCCTCATCCCTGCACAGGCCCATCCCCAAGAGTCACCCCCTGTGCCCCAGAGGATCAGCCAAACCCTCCTGGAGCTCTGGCAGCCTTGGGGCTGTGCCCACTGCCCTGGGGAGCCTGGGCAGTGCCCAACCAGCCTCTGGGGGAAGAACCTTTGCCTGAGATCCAACCTGAGCCTGCCCTGACACAGCTCCAGCCATTGCCTGGCTGCTGTCCCTGGTCCCCCCAGAGCAGAGCTCAGTCCCTGCCCCTCCTCTGCCCCTGCCCAGGAAGGTGGAACTGCAGTGAGGTCTCTCCTCAGTCTCTTCTTCTCCAGCTGAACACACCAAGTGCCCTCAGTGTCCTCACACGGCTTCAAATCAAGGCCCCTCCCCATCCTCCTTCCCTCCTTTGGACACTCTCTAATGGCTTCAGATCTTTCTTATACAGTGGTGCCCAAAATTGCACCAGAAAAAAGGTGCTGTGCCCAGTGCAGGTGACCTGGGTGGTTCTGAGGACACTGCCTGGCAGGTGAAGTTCTCCTGCCACACTCAGGCTGCTGAGCTAAGGAGGTTCTGGGGTCACTCGTGCCCATCCCTCTCTCCTCCCTTTGGCACACAGGTGAAAGACCTTCTGGAAGAGATGTTGCAGAAGCTGGGCGATGAGTTTAACATGGCAGAGCTGGTGGCCAGGGTGGAGCAGAGGACACCCTACGCCGTGGTTGCCCTGCAGGAGTGCGAGCGCATGAACGTCCTCACCGGGGAGATCAAGCGCTCGCTGCTGGAGCTGGAGCTGGGCCTGAAGGTGGGACTGTGGGACAATCCTGGGGAATGGTGCTCAGGGAATGAAAGAGGCCACAGGGAATAAAAGTGCTCACATGCTGCTGGCTGCAAACCCATCTTGGCTCCGTGGGAAGGGCTCACAGATGGATTTCAAACGGCACGGTGCCCTCAGGCATGGGGAGGGGTTACACACACAGCACTGCCTGTGCTTTAGGAACAGAGACCAAGCACTTCTGGCCACCCCATATTGTGGCACAGCAACAGCAGGTCACTCAGAAATTGGGACGTGGCCTATTTAAATGTGAGCCAAAAATCACAACTTTTCATAAAATGTCCAGGTATGGGGGAACTTGGAACAAAGTGTCTTAGAGGCACAAGCTGGGCTGAAATCATAGATTGGTTGTGTGTGAGGACACAAAATGTTCAGAACTGTAAGAGAAAAAGCCTAAAAATGCAAGTTTTGGAAGAAGTACAACTCCCCTTGCTGGGTATGAGTCACCTGCTGATGGAGGAGGGCCAGGACAGACCTACCCTAGGAAGACACCATCCCTGATGCTCCACCACAGCTGCTTCTCCACCCTGGTAGGAAACAATACTCTGCTCCAGGAGGGTGATTCTGTGTCCCTCTGGGTGCTGCCTTTGGCCACACTAGTTGGGATGCAGATTTCTGGGTTCAGCAGGGTGGGAGGGAGGGCTGTAATTGATCCACTGGTAGAAATCATCTTCTGCATCCCCTCCCAGGCAGTTGGTGGGACAAAATATAACAGCTCTGGTTGCCCATTGGGGGATAAATCAGCCGGGATCAGGCTGCACTGCCAGGGAGTGAGGACCTGCCTGGCTGTCCTGGTGCCCTGCAACAACACTTCCTGTTCCCCTTGTCATCCCCAAAGACTCCCCTCCAGAGTCAGGTGCTGTACATCCCTTGGGAAAGCCTAAGTGCAGCACAGGGATGCAGCCTGGAGCTGGCAGCACAAACCTGGTGGCTTCAACACTGCCCTGCTGCCTTCCCTGTACCACCACACACAGCCCTGGGGGATGGCACAGAGTCACAGAGTGTGCTGAGCTGGAAGGGACCCACAAGGATCATCCAGTCCAACTCCTGGCCCTGCACAGGCCCATCCCCAAGAGTCACCCCCTGTGCCCCAGAGGATCAGCCAAACCCTCCTGGAGCTCTGGCAGCCTTGGGGCTGTGCCCACTGCCCTGGGGAGCCTGGGCAGTGCCCAACCAGCCTCTGGGGGAAGAACCTTTGGCTGAGATCCAACCTGAGCCTGCCCTGACACAGCTCCAGCCCTTCCCTGGCTGCTGTCCCTGGTCCCCCCAGAGCAGAGATTCCATGGGATGAAGTAACAGTTAAGGGCAGCAGTTGCTGGGCATTCCCTGCTCCATCATCTCTGGAATGACAGGTTGTCATCCCATTTCACCAAAATTCTCAGCTCCCAAAACCAGTTTGCACAGTGTAGGAACCATCTGCCTGAAGGATCTGCAGCGGCTTTGACCCAACCCCTTGGCAGGAAGAGCTGCTGGGTGGGCAGGGAGGGCCTGTTCTGAGATGGAAGGACATCCTAGCCCCCTCCTGAGGGCAGCTTGGAAGAGAGATCTCCAAAGGCCCTCCCTGCAGGGGCATGGGGAGGGGCAGGGTTGGCTCAGGGATTTGGGCAGCAGCTCTGCAGGGATGGGACTGGGCTGTTCCCAAATCCCAGCTGTGAGAGCTGTACCCTGAATCCTGCACATGTGTCTGCAATGCATTTGCTGCTGCTGCTTATTGTCTTCATTAAAGAGAGACATATCACAGTCACTTTGTGGTGGCCAGTGTGGACAGTCCACTTTAAAATAGGTTGATATTTATGTAGTCAATTATTACAAACAGATTTCCCTTATTTTCTAGCATAAGGCAGTGGAATTGAAAATTCTGTTTTCTGAGACAGGTAAACAGAAGTGATTTAATGTTTCAATCCCAGAGCAGCAAACAAGATATAATTGCAACTTGGACAATGTGTGGCAATTAGATTTAATATGGGGAAGAATATGCTGTTTACTATTGATAGGGGAATGAGGGGATGCACAAGCTTAAATAAAGCACAGACAAAATAAACGCTGAGAATCAACAATAGAGGGTGCAAACTTCTCCCAAAACCCTGCCATAAATCAGAGCAGGGCAGGAGGTGGTACCTGCAGAAAAGGAACCTCTAATGACTGGAGCAGCCTCAGCACCTGAGGGGGGATTCAGGCACCCAAGGGCAGGACTGGAGGAGAACTGCAAGGGAACGGTTTGAAGCTGTGTCAGGGCAGGCTCAGGTTGGATCTCAGCCAAAGGTTCTTCCCCCAGAGGCTGGTTGGGCACTGCCCAGGCTCCCCAGGGCAGTGGGCACAGCCCCAAGGCTGCCAGAGCTGCAGGAGGGTTTGGCTGATGCTCTGGGGCACAGGGGGTGACTCTTGGGGATGGGCCTGTGCAGGGCCAGGAGTTGGACTGGATGATCCTTGGGGGTCCCTTCCAGCTCAGGATTCTGTGAATCTGTGAATCTCTTCTACGGGATGAGCAGCACCATCAGTCTGAGTCAGCATTTCTTCATCTGCTGTTGGCTGAAGAGACATATTTGAAGGGCCTGATAGACCACCAATGGGCAATTCATGGAATCCTTCTGGTTGGAAAAGACCTTTAAGATCATCAAGTCCAACCGTCAACCCAGCACCAACACCATGATCACCACTAAGCCATGTCCATATCCTCGTGTTTTTTGAACACTTCCAGGGATGGTAGCTCCACCACAGCGTGTTCCCGTGCTTTACAACCCATACTGTGAAGAAATTTTTCCTAATATCCAATCTAGCCCTCCTCTGGCACAGTTCTGTGTCTGCAGGCACTCGTGGGTCCCTGAAGAGCTGAGAGATGTCATGCATGACCCTCAGCACTGCCCAGCATTGCCCATGTCCCCATGCCACGGGGCCCGTCGAGCAGCCAGGGAATGCTGATGGCTCTTTCTGCTGCCCTGACTTGACAGCTGGTCTTCACACTCAGTTTGGGGGAGAAATCCTACTTTAATTGTTCCTTCCCAAAGGTTCCTTCCCAAAGCAGCTCCTGTGAGAGCCACTGGAGCTCGTTAATCCCTGGGGCTGGGGGTCTGCACTGACAGCTCTCAGAGGAGGAGACTTTATAAACCAGGAGCCTCAGAGCTCAGCAGAGAATAAATAAAGCCCAGAGGAAGCAAATCTTACTGGTTTTAACTGACTATCTGCCAAAAGAAGGCGATTTGGAAATGTCAGGCCTAATTTGAATTTTTTGAATAATTCATTGTGTCTTTGTAGCGGAAAGTGATTGTTTGGTCCAAAAATAGGAGACATCCCATTAAGAGGAAGAGAAATTGCAATAGACTGGTGGCCATCAAAAATAACTGGCATGTTGCTCTTCAAAGTCCTTTGTTCTGGCTGACTTGGGTGGGACCAGAGGCTGGGCTGAAACACTTGCATGTTAATGCTGTACCAGCCTCATCTTTGCAAGCAGATCTTTTATTTTGCAATTTAGGTGAAGGATAAGCCTCCAAAATGAGGATAATATATATTCTAAAATAACAAAATTAGACCAAATTTCGATAGGCTAACGGGGTATTTCACTGTATCAAGTGAAAATAAAATAACCTGAACTGAGAAAACAATTTGTGACAATAGTGTGCTCATCTGGAGGAAATGGCTGCAGGCTGATTAGGGTTTCCTTCAAGGGTGTCTTTAATGAAAATTACTCCCAGCATTTGGGAAAAATAAAATGAAAAAAGTAACTTGAATCATTTCAGATGCACTTTAGTATTCAGCATCTGAAATGCAAATTTATGCATAATTGTGTTTGGACAACTACATGAGATTGCTGCTGTAGATGCTTTGAACCCTCACAGGAGGCTCTGACATTATGCTTGGATGCACAGGTTTTAAAAATTGCTTTTCTCAAGCCTTGCTGAGAATTACATTTGCTAATTCATTTGTTTCCTGAAAGTAAAACTAGACATGATATATGATCAGGGGGTTATGTCTTTAAATCAATTTGACTGCTTGCACACATTTTGCAAGATTTTTTCCCATGTTAAAACCCTTCCAGAAGTGCAAAATTCTCCTGTCTCAGTGTCCTGCTGTGGCCAGTGCAGGACTTTGCTCCTCAGACTATTTTTAGTTCTTCTATGGTCTTGTCATGGCTGTAGACCATTGATACTTCCTTTCCATGTCCAATTTCTCCTAAGATGGGAGATGGTGACCCACAGGGTATGAACAAAGAAGGAATTGCAATGGTGCTTCAGGGTTTGTGGCCAGTGTTCAGTAACAAAGTCATGACAACTGCCCTGATGGGGTCAGGCCGTCCTGACAGGCTGGAGAAGGTCCCTGCCAGCCCCTCTGATCTTCTGGAGGCTGAGCTTTGATGTTGGATCAGGAAATTGTCTCCGAGTGTGTTATGGAGAAAATGAAACACAGGTGCCCAAGAGGAGACCCCTGGGGCTTGCACTGCCTTGTGTGTCTGTCACTTCATGGCAAGTGCCAACACGAGCCATCTCTCATTTGTGTTGGACCCTCATGCCTGGAGTTACCCAGGACTTCAAAGCCCTTTGACCACATGATCCATCATTTCGAGATTCCCCACAGTTGTAAAATCATTGATTAGAAATCATGAGGAGGCAGAGACTCCCCTGGGATGGCACAGGTGAGGCGTGTTTTGAAAGGTGGTTGCAGTTGTTCCTCATGTTTTAGTACTAACTGCAAATATTCCTACTTCCACCTTTTCATTTAACCTCATTTGTTTCTTTTGGCTTCAAAGACCTTAAACTCTTTGTACTCATGGTTTTCTCTATCCACCATAATCTGTTCTCCTTGGGGAAACCCAGCAGGTTCAGATGGTGTGGCAGAGGTTTAATCATGCCTTGTACCAGTCCCTCCTGATGAGACAGGAACATTTCCCAGGGAAATCCACAGACCTTGGGAGGGAGGAGGAATCTGAGTTGAGATCCCAGGGCTGCAGCATCGTCCAGGCATGGGGCAGTGCAAAAGTCCTCTGAGCTCTCATTGGAATTGGTGGGTGCTGGGGACTTTCCCTTGAAGTCCTGCCCTTGCTTTTTGCCAGACAAGATGGATTTTATTGTGGATGTTTAGAATTTTTCACAGGAACAGAAAAAGAGAAAAAAAAATAATGAGAAAAATATGAAGAAGAAGACAATGATGAAGATGAAGGAGAAGAATAAAAAGATGAAGAAGGAGAAGAAGAGAAGGAGGAGAAGAAAAGAAGGAGAAGAAGAAAAAGAAGAAAAAATGATGAAGAAGAAAAGAATCAGCATAAGAAGAAGAAGAAAAATATGAAGAAGGAGAAGAAAAGAGGAAGAGAAAGGAGGAGAAGAAGAAGAAAAGAAAAAGAAAAAGAGGGGAAAAAAAAGAGAAAAAAATAGGGTTGTAAGTCAAGTTCTAAAAAGCCGGAAGTGCTTGAATGGACATTTCCAAGGCCTGAATTCAGCTGACAGCCCTCTTTGCTCCCACACAACAGTGTATGGGGCAGGTGTGTGTCCAAAGCCCTTGTTGAAGTTGTCACCCAGCAGCTCCCAGGGCTGTGGTTGGTTCAGGGCATTCCTGTCCTGGACACTTGTCTGCCAAGGTGGAGGCTCTGGGCTCTTTGTAGAAGGACTTGCTGACCCCAGAGCAAGCCTGGTTTGCCCTAAAGAGGCTGGAGAGAGGTGGGGATCAGGTTCTTCTCCCAGCAAACAAGGGACAGGACAAGAGGAAACAGCCTCAAGCTGCACCAGGGAAGGTTTAGATTGAATATTAGGGAAAATTTCTTCATGGAAAGGGTTGTAAAGCCCTGGCACAGCTGCCCAAGGCAGTGGTGGAGTCACCATCCCTGGGAGTGTTCAAAAAACATGTGGATGTGGCACTTGAGGACGTAGTTTAGTGGTGAACATGGTGGTGGTGGGTTGATGGTTGGACTTGGTGATCTTAAAGGTCTTTTCCAGCTTTAACCATTCCATGATTCTGTGGTTCTAAGCCTCGATCACCCCATGCAGAGCTTCCACTTGTTGGTGTTGGATGCACCACGTTCCATCACCCAGGGCACCCTCCTGTGTCCCAAGCTCTGGGGGGTGTCCAGCTGTGACCTTGTCCCTCTGGAGCCTGGCAGTGGTGCCTGCAGGTCAGAGCCCTGCAGGGCATGGTCAGCCCAGGAACAAACTGCAAAGATTTGGAACTGCTGGGTCTGCCAAGAATTGCTAAATGTGTGTGGGGGTGAGGTGCTTCGAGCAGATTTCAACTTTTGCTAAAGCTTTCTGGATTTTTGTGGCCCCAGTACAGGGCACCTCTGCTGACCTCATGGCTGGAGGCACTGACATCCTGGGAAAGAACAGTTGGAATTTTTTAATGTGAATAGACTGACCCAATTCCCTCACCCTTGTTCTCAGCAATGGCTCAACTGATTTCAGTTGATCTTTCCAAAAACACTCAGCCTGAGGCAAAGAGAAACTGTAAGTCACATAAACTCTGGTGAAATGATAAGAGGATAAAAGGAAGTTTTTATAATGGAAACCAGTGATCATTCCTGATCATTATCTGATCATTCCATACAGGAGAAGCTGAGCCTGTGTTTGCAGGTTTTTTATTTGCAGCCTTGCTTGGTTTGAGTGGGGCAGAATCACGGATTAGTTGTTCAGGATATTGTCTAGTCCAACCCCATCCCCAAAACAGGGACAGGTTATCTGGGACCCACTCCAGTTGGGTTTGGAAATTTCCAAGGATGGAGACTCAGAGCCTCTCTGGATAACCTGTTCCAGTGTTCAGCCACTCTGACACTGTATTTTGATGGAATGTCCTGTATTTCAAATGGTTCCCATTGCCTCATGTCCTGTCACTGGACACCCCTGAGAAGAGTCTGGCTCCATGTTCTTTGCTTCCTGCCATCAGATGTTCATAGGCATTGAGAACCCCCCTGAGCCACCTCTCCCTGGGGCTGAGCAATCCTCAGCACTGGTCCCAGCACAGCAGACGTGGCCTCACCAGTGCCATGACAAGGACATGGTCTCCAACCTATCCCAGGCTCAGAGAGGCTCCAGGCACTGCCTGCAGTCCCAGGCACAGCCCCTGTCAGCAGCTTGGCCTGAGCTGAGCCTCTGCTGTGCCAGTCAGCTGCCCCAGGTGGGGACAATGACTCGTGGAGTGTCACCACCCCACCTGTACCCTGGTGAGCTCCATCTGTGTGTCCCCTGGTGCAACCTGCCGCACAACCTGCTGCAACTCTGAACAGCCTCTCCCAGCTGTCCTTTAGCCTTGGTAACATCCAGACATCTCTCATCTAGATTTCATAAGATTTCATCTGAATACAGCAAGAATTTTCTTAATTTCTTAATGGGAACCCTCTGCAGAGCACCACGAGTTCAAGAGGGATGTGTGGTTGATGTGCAGAACCCCTCTTTGGCCAGGCAATGATGTTCCAGCTCTTCTGCCTGAACAAAAGTGATCCAGGTTTCTAAATGCTTTAAAACTAATTACTTGCTGCATAAAGGATAAGTCAAACCTTTCTCTTTTTCTCACTTGGCTGAATCATATCTTACTTTGTTGTGTGTTTCCCTGCTATGGAAGGAACTGTGATTACATTTGCAGACAACACGTGAAGTTAAAAAGAAAATCTTGCACTGCCAAAGCAATAGATGAGGAGAGGAGGGAGAGGAAGTGGAGGAGAGGAGGGGAGAGGACTTGACTTAACAAACATTTGGACAGTTTTGGAGTAGATCATCAGAGACCCAGTGTCTGCCCTGGCAGTGAATGAGAACACCTTTGAGCCTTTGAAAACTGGCTCTAACAAATCTTCAGTCCACAAGTCCAAACAGAAGAAAAAAGGGGCCAACTGAGGGACACCCCTTTCACTGTCCCACAGCTTCTCCTCCCAGTAGTGTGTTTACAGCAGGGAAGATGAGGATGCAGGAATGTGCTACAGAAGGTGTTCAGGAAAGCCCCAAACTCTTGAAGCCCTTCACAGTCCATGACCACCAGTGACTGTGTGGGGTGAGCTGCTGTTCCTCACGTCCCAGCCCAGCTTCTGCTTGAACAGCCTTTGCTGAGCAGTTATCAGTGCTAATTGTGCCCTTTCTCACACAGGGAGAGCTGACCATGACCAGTGACATGGAGAGCCTGCAGAATGCCCTCTTCTTGGACATGGTGCCTGAGTCCTGGGGAAGGAAGTCCTACCCTTCCACAGCCAGCCTGGGCACGTGGTTCACTGACCTCCTCGCTCGCATCAACGAGCTGGACACCTGGACTGGAGACTTCTCCCTGCCCTGCACGGTGTGGCTTGGTGGGTTCTTCAACCCCCAGTCCATCCTGACAGCCATCATGCAGACCACGGCCAGGAAGAACAAGTGGCCTTTGGACAGGATGGCCCTGCAGTGTGATGTGACAAAGAAGAGCAGAGAGGATTTTGCCAGCCCCCCTCGGGAAGGGGCCTATGTCCATGGCCTGTTCATGGAAGGAGCACGCTGGGATGCACAGGTGAGCTCACCAAGGCTCTTGGGTTGGGAGGGAAGCCATGGATGTCATGTCCTTATTCCTTGGTGCTGCACTCAGGAAACTTCTCAGCCTGGACAGGCTCTCATCTGAAATAGTCATCGGAGCTGCCTCTTCAGGAAGGACAGATGGGAGATCTGGGCCACTCCTGGGCGGCCCAGAGTGGGAGTCTAAGGTGGTCAGAGGAATCACCCTTTGGAGCTCAGCTCCATGGCTGTGAAGGGAGTCCAGGGTGCTCAGCTTGGACTGACACATCCAGTGTGTCCCAGGTGAATCTCACTGACTGAACTGTGCTCAGTACTCGAGGTCCTGCTACAGACAGACACCATGGGGTCCTGGCAGAGCTGCACTGTCCCCACACCTCCATATGGTGTGATTTCACTGCTGCCTCCAAAAGTGACAGATTTTTTGGGGTCACTGCTCTGTTACCTGTTTGGCAGCAGTGGGGAGAGAGGAGAGGACTCTGCTTTCCTACGTGCTCACATCCTCAGGGCTGGATGGATGGGATGTGCCACACCCAGAGCACTGTGCTTCCATTGTCAGGTGCTGCAGGATGTGACCAAAAATTAATCATATTCTTTATCCATTCCCTTAAATAAAGCTTGATGAAGGTCTAACCGGGATAGTCCACGTGGACTCAGGCTGTTGACTCAGGATGGGGGGTGGGCTGACCCTGGACAAGCAGAACACAGTGAGTGTCCCTTGCTCTTCTTTCCCCCTCTGGGTGAGAGGGACACTTTTCAGCTGGAGCACAACCTCAGGCAGCCAAGATGAGGACCATACCCACCCCTTGGGCACTTGCTGTTCCTGCCTGTGGAGCTCTGGCATCCTCTTGGAGCAGCATCCCAAGGAGCACAGCACTCCCTGTGAGTCCTTCTGACAGTTGTCAGCTGCAGGAGCACAGCCTGCAGAGCCAGAGCCCTCAGACTGACAATTCCCACTGGGTCTGGTTCTGTGAGTTGCCTGGCCCGTGAGGCTGTGATTCCCAGTTTGTTCTGTGCGTGGGAATTCAAGGACAGTGGTTCCTGCAGCTCCTCCTGTGCTCTGCTGCTGCTGCCAGGGATCTGTGAGAGACAGAACACTGACCAAAGTGGGTCACCCAAAACCTTCTGATCTGTGTCAAGTTTACCCTCTCACAAGAAGAGGCTTTTATGTCAGACACAGCTCTTTACCCAGAGACAGCTCTTGAGACTCCAAGTCTTAACCTCAAAGATCCCACTTTATCTGCTGTGGGACCTGGTGGGCGGCTGCTGAGGAGTGTGTTAGATCCTGAATCCCAGCCTGACCTTGCAATTCACGTCCAACACTCACTACTTATTTGTCATCTCCTTCTCTGCAATGGTTTGCCTTGAAGGACAGGAAATTAAGCAAAGCTTTGACCTCACTGAGTGATGCCATCCAGTGCATTTGATCACAAATCCTTGGGAAGGTCAAACTTCCAGGCCCTTTTTCACTCTGGAAATGGGTTGACATGTACACTGGGTCTGGAAAGCCACAGGCAGTCAGGAACATGGGCGAAGGCTCTGTCAGGGGATTGCAGTGAAGGTCTCGTGTGGGTGTCATGTCAGATCCCCTCCATGGTTTTGCTCTGCTCCCAGCAGAGCTCCCAGCAGCAGAACAGGGACCAACCAGCCCAGTCTGATTCCCAGCCCTGGTCCCACAGTTCCCTGACTATTCCCTTCTCTAAGTCTGTGGTGTGGCTGCCACACACAGCCCCTTGGAATCACAGCCCTCACCACAGGGAGCACTGCATTTCAGCTGCCCTCAAACCCTGACATCTGACAGGTACAAACCAACTGGACACAACACAACAGAGAAAGTTTAGAAAAATTCCTGGTCGTGCATATCAAATAACCCTTTTAAAACAATTCCAGTGACTGGTGTTACATTTTCCTTTACCATCCTTGCCATCATTACTAGAACTGAGTTCTGCCCAGGTTTTGCCCAGGTTTTACCCAGCGCCAGTCAGGGCTGGAAGGGAAGAGTGAAAAGTTTTGGTGGTGCAAAGCCAGAAATCTTTTGGGAAACATGTGGCTTCTCCCCTCTGCCTTCCCCTAATAACTCATCCAGGTGATTGCATTCAGCAATGAGCTTTGTCTGCAGGGACCATCCCAGCCCCAGGAACTGTGTTTTTCTGATTACATTTTCCTTGTGATTGAAAGATACTGAGCAAATACCTTTATGGAACCATTCATAATCTCTGATATCATGCTTCAATTTATTTCAGAAAGGAAAAGGATATTTTCATGGGTTGCTGCTCACACTGAAATATCATTTCCACTGAGTGGAACTATTCATTTCACCTATAATCCAGTGAGCACCAGTATATTAATGGATGCAGGACTTTTAAAACAGGTGCACAGCTCTTTTGGGTTGTATACTCCTTCCAAATTAATCCTCTGATAAAAATGGCAGGCCCTATTTAGAAGCATCCTCTGGGGAACACCTCCACTCTTAAAAGAATATTTCACATTTAGGTTGTGCCTCCAAAAAAAGGAAAAAGTCCCTCTATGTTCTGCTACACACATTTTTCTATTTATTTAAACATTTATATTTGCCCTTGGGTGTCTTAAATTTATAAAACATTCATTACAAACCAGCAGGCAGCTATTAAATGAAATGAAACTAAGCAGATTATTTTGGGTGCAAATGATGTGTTGCTGCAGCCCTGTTCAAGTCAGTGGCACTCAGTGAGAGATGCTTCCACTGGGGACACTCTGAGACGTTTTATCTCAAGCCAGGGGAGCCTTTCTGACTGATTCCTGGCTTTCCTGCTCCCAGCAATGGCCAGTTTGATGCCAAGAATGTGCCCTGCAACTCCCCAAGGGGAGAGGTGGCTTTTACACCACATGTGGCAAGTGAAGCCTTGCCAGGTGCAGACAGCACAGCCCCTTGTCATGGAACCATGGAGTCATGGAATGGGTTGGGTTGGAAGGGACCTTAAAGCTCATCTAATGGGCAGGGACACCTTCCATTATCCCAGGTTGCTCCAAGCCCCGTCCAACCTGGCCTTGGACACTTCCAGGGATGGGGCAGCCACAGCTCCTCTGGGCAACCTGTGCCAGGGCCCCACCACCCTCACAGGGAACAATTTCTTCTCATTCCCCTGGTCCAGTTGAAGCCACAAACCCCATCACTCTCTGGACCCCCTTGGGGTGATGTTTCTGCTGCTCCTCTGCTGGTCACCAACCCCTCCTCCCTGCAAACAGGTTCCAGTGTCCCAAAGGCAGCCGAGCCGTGCTGGGGTCCTCGGGCCAACTGACCCCAGTGGGCTGTGCTGGGAGGGCCCCTGTGCTGGTGAACTCAGTGTGCACAGAGTGTGAGGGGTGTTGGGTGTTGTCTCACTGGGTCTGGAGTTGAGCCCATCATTCCCCAGCCCTGCCTCGTGACAGCTGGTTTGTGTCTTCAGGCCCATCAACATGTTCCCTCTCAATGGCCTGTTGGGAAGCCAGGACAAGCAGAAAGGGCTTTGTGAGGATCTGAGGCCTGAGCTCCCCGAGCTTTGCACCAGGAAAAGCTGTGCCAGTAGTCAGGAAAAATTGCTTTCAGAGTAGAATTAATTTCTTATCATAAGAGCGATAAAAAATGCAAATGCAAATCAGCCCAGACATAACAAAATGATGTGTTACATGGAGGTACCTCAGGAAGTTTTCAACTCTTGGTAACCCAGAAACAGGTAGAATATCTCTTGGAAATTTGATTTGAAGCAGTCCCAGCAGTTAAAAAAAAAAAGAGAATTGATCAAAATCCAGTCTCAGAACTGAAAGATGTAGATTTCAAAAGAGTGCATAACAATGTGTAATAAATAGCTACTTTGCAAGGTTTTATAAGAATTATTTAATGTTTGTTCAGCACGTTGAAAATATAAAATCCTAAATGAGAGCTGGATTTATCACAGTTCAGTATAACAGATGGCATTAGTACCATTAAACTGAGGTGTGTGGCAAGAGGGATTATTTTTCTTCACTCATTTGCAGAACTAAATAAACTACTGGAGAGGCTGAACCTCATTCCACAGCCCTGATGTAAGAGCACTGGAAATAATAATGATATGTGAGGGCCAGCTGCAGAGAGAGGCTGTTTCTCTAGCACTGAAAAGCTTTGTTTCTGTTTCTCTATTTGTTTTCATTTGGTCTCTCTAACCTCCATTAACAATTTTGCAGCTCCCTGTAAATGGGTTGATGTGTAGGGCATTTTACTGTCAGAAAGGGAGACAGAAGATCCCAGAGAAACCCAAATGAGAGAAACAAGCTGTTGATTTCTTGCCCTGGCAGAGCACTGTCTTTGTCCTGTGTTGGGCAGCCTGGGCAGGCCATTGCTCTGAAGGGGATATTTAGTGACAATATCCCCTCAGGAACAGACCTGTTGAATCCTCCTTGTTGGTGTGAGCACCTGTGAGAGGGGAAAGCAGCCTGTGGTGCCTTTTGGGGCCACACAAACCACTGTGTGCGTTTCATTTCCCAGCCAAGTGCTCGGATTTTGGTGGTGGGATGGAACCTCACTTGGTGACTTTTAGTGATGTTGTTCTCCATCCCCAGCCCCGTTCAGGTGCCCACCATTGCTCCTGCCACAAGCAACACTTCCCACGAGGGGAGTCTGGTCTGGCAAAACCTTGAGAAAGAGTTGCATGAGAATAATCCCAGAATCCCAAAACCCTTGTGGTTGGAAAAGCCCTCCCAGCCCATGGAGTCCCCCCTGTGCCCGATGCCCACCTTGTCCCCCAGCCCGGAGCACTGAGTGCCACGGCCAGGCCTTCCTGGGACACCTCCGGGGCTGGGGACTCCAAACCTCCCTGGGCAGACCCTGCCAGTGCCTGAGCACCCTTTGCAGGAAGAAATTCCTTCTGATATCCAGCCTGACCCTCCCCTGGCACAGCTGAGGCTGTGTCCTCTCATCCTGTCCCTTGTTGCCTGGCAATAGGACAAGAGGAAATGGCCTCAAGCTGCACCACAGTAGAAGCCAGAACAAGAGAAGTGAAGACTTTGCCCATAATGTGGCTGGACAGAGCCAAGAACGTTGTTCCCCCACAAAGTCCTGCTCAGGTGTGTGTGGGTCTGAGCACCTGATGGGAGGCAGGCTCTGTACCCTTGAGATAACCGGCACTGAGAGAGGCTCATGGTGAGACAGGGCAGGTGTTGGATCCAGACCCTCCTTCCCTCAGACTCATCCAGCCCCTTGAGCTCAGGAAAGCTGTTTGCACTTCCCCAGTAAGACCAACCTGTATAAAAATCACAGAAGATGATGCTGTGATGGAGCAGCTGATGGACACCTTGGAACTCTAACTGAGCTTTGTCTCCTTTCCTTTGCAGGCCGGGCTGATCACCGATGCCAGGCTCAAGGAGCTCACCCCAGCCATGCCTGTCCTGTTCATCAGGGCCATCCCTGCTGACAAACAGGACACCAGGGCCATGTACCCATGTCCTCTGTACAAAACACGCCAGAGAGGCCCAACTTACGTGTGGACTTTCAACCTTAAAACCAAGGACAACCCTGCCAAGTGGGTGCTGGCTGGTGTGGCCCTGCTGCTGCAGGTCTAGGGGCACCCCCACACCTCTCATTTGCAAATCCCAACATTGCCTTCCTCAGGCAATTTAAACAACTAAATGCTGAGGTTTAGCCCAAGCTCCGTCTCTCCAGTGGACTCAGTCCCCAGGGCTCTCTCTGAGCACTGGAGGCATGGCCATAACAGAGCCTGAGAGGTGACAGAGGTGCAGAGGGACACGTGGACCAGGCTCATGGCTGCTTTAAACCCAGATCCTGTAATTCCTACCCTGCTGCACTGGAGCACTGGAAGATCCCAGCCTGCAGCCTGATAATCCACACTCAGAGGTGTGAAATATCTTAATCTAAATCTAGTTTTTATTTCTATTTTATATTCCAAAGTAGTTTTAAAATCAGTGGACTTTTCCAAAACACTCAGATAGTCCAGTGACTTGTGAAATTCTCCAGACCTTGTTTTTTTCTCTGTGTTTCTTTCCCATGGGTGTGATGTTGAAAGCTGGGAGGTGAGCAGATGTTGTGGTTATAAACTGTTTCTTGCTAACTTTCTAAATTTTAGAAACACTGAAAATAGTGGTAATATCCAATGTGCTTGATGGAATCAACTGTAAAAGTAGAGCACAGGCGTTATTTAAGAGAATTTTTCGTGGTCATAGAGACTTACTGGGTCTGGCTGAGCTGGAGCTCATTTCCCCACAGCAGCCCTCCCAGTGCTGTGCTGTGCACTGGTAGCCAGAAGGGTGTTGGTAACACACCAGTGTTTTGGCTGCTGCTGAGCACAGCACCAGCACTGTAACATTCCCTCCTCAATGAAAGGAAGATCTTGGGAAGGGACACAGCCGGGCCAGCTGATCCAAACTGAGCAAAGGGATATTCCAGACCACATGATGTCAGCTCAGATATAAAAGCTGAGGCAAGGAGCAGGAAGGGGGGCATTCATTGTGTCCAATGGCTGAGGAATCATCATGTGTACCCAAGCCCTGCTTCTGGGGAGGGGCTGCCCATCGCTGCTCATGGGAAGTAGAGAATAAACCCTGTTATCTTTTGCTTTTACACGTGCAAGCTTCTGCTTTACTTTTGGCTTTAAATAAACTGCCTTATCCCAACCCATGAGTTGTTTTTTTTCCCACCTTACTCTCTCCCCTGTCCCGCTGGGAAGGGGAATGATAGAGTGGCTGGGTGGGTTCCAGGTGTTCAGCCAAGGTGAACCCTCCACAGTCCTTTCTGGTGCCCAATGTGGGATGAGATAAAGGCAGTTATATATATATATATATATATATATATATGTACATATATGGAAGAAATGGATAAGGCAAGCTACAGGGCCATAGCAGGGTTTAGCAAAGGAAGAGGAGGAGGATGAAGAAGAAGGAGAAGGAGTAGAAGGAGGAGACAGGACAGATAAGAAAGCTGGTTCTTCAACAAAGGAAGTCAGACAGCTCAAACAGGAAACCGAGGTTACCTGGTCCCTGACCTCATCAGAACTCTGGGACTTATGGAAAGATTCCAGCTGCCAGCCTGGTGAACAGATTCCTGCCTGGCTGCCTCGATGCTGGGACAACAGGGCTGATAGTCAACAACTGGAAGGTCATGAAGCCCAGCTGGGATCCCTTACCAGAGATCACCAAATTGAAAGAGGAATTGGAAAGGAGAGAACAATTTGCAGTGTTTGGAGACGGCTCCTCTCAAGCGTGAGGGAAAGGTATCCATTCAAGGAAGATCTAATGAGCTCCCCGAGAAAGTGAGGCCACTGCAGATGAAAGTATCCAGTACCGGAGAGAATTAGCACTGCTGGAAATCATTTGTAGTAACCTAAGAAGGGATGACACCCCCAAAGACCCAGAGGATATTCATTGCACGATGGCCATGTGGAGGAAGGTGGTTCAAAGCACCCTTGAGTCACATTCTAACAGTCAGGTAACATTATATTACCCACACACAGATCCACCAACTGTAGAGGATGCTCACGGGAAGTAGAGAATAAACCCTGTTATCTTTCGCTTTGCTTTAGTGCGTGCAAGCTTCTGCTTTATTTTGGCTTTAAATAAACTGCCTGATCCTGACCCACGAGTGGTTTTTCCACCTTACTCTCTCCCCTGTCCGGCTGGAAAGGGGAGTGATAGAGTGGCTGGGTGGGCTCCAGGCATCCAGCCAAGGTCAACCCACCATGCTAATAAAAGTCATTATTCCCGGACTAGTCTCTAGAAGTTGCCTGTAGGCCTGTGCCATGTGTTTAATTACAGCACAGAGAGCAAACAGGAGGTCAGGTGGGAGGAACAAACCTGCCTGGGTATTTAATCCTGACTGGGTGGCTGAGAACTGATGTGTTCCCAGAGCAGAGCTGGGTGTGCAGATGGCAGTGAGCCAGACACACAGAGCATCGCTCTGGACTGCAGGGGCTGAGCCCTGGGAGTTGGGAATCACAGAATCCCAGAATGTGCTGGGTTGGAAGGATCATTGAACCCAACCCTCAGCCCTGCACAGGCCCATCCCCAAGAGTCACCCCCTGTGCCCCAGAGGATCAACCAAACCCTCCTGGAGCTCTGGCAGCCTTGGGGCTGTGCCCACTGCCCTGGGGAGCCTGGGCAGTGCCCAACCAGCCTCTGGGGGAAGAACCTTTGGCTGAGATCCAACCTGAGCCTGCCCTGACACAGCTCCAGCCCTTCCCTGGCTGCTGTCCCTGGTCCCCCCAGAGCAGAGCTCAGTCCCTGCCCCTCCTCTGCCCCTCCTGAGGAATTTGTCCCCTCTGAGCTCTGCTGTGCTCCATCTCTTGCAGCACCTGGAAGTTCCATCCACTTATGGTTTTACCTGTTAAACTGCCTTTACCTCAACCCACGAGTTTCTTTATCTCAACCCACCAGTTTTCATACTTTTGCCCTTTTGCCTCACTCCATCCCTGTGGGAGGGAGGGAGCCAGGGACTGTGTGGGGCTTGGCTGCTACTGGGGTTAAACCAGGACAGTGTGTCTGTGGGCAGGGTTTGGTCTCTCAGAGCTTCATATCAAACTGAGCAGCTTCATGGATGGCCTCAGCACACTCTGGAGAAGACATGGTCAGCTCTCTGCCAGTCCAGGGTATCAACTTCCCTCCCACTGAGAGTCCTGCAGGAGGGTAAAGTCCTCAGGCCTTGTAGGAGGTCCACAGGAACTCTCTTGCTCTGAGCAGCACAGCAGCTCTTCCTGCAGGAATGAGAAGATACAAAATCCTTGGGTTTGCAGTCCTGGAGAATGGCAAAGTTCTGGATGAAGGGAAGGTGGGAAAACTCTCTGGTAAGAACTCTGTTTAATTGCCAGGCAGTGTCTCCAAGGTACAGCCCCAAAAATTAATGATGAAGAAGTTAGTTGTGGCTTAGCAAAAGCCATCTGCAAATATCTAAAGCAATGGGGAGAGCTGGTTTAAGCTGCCTATTTTAAAATGCCTCTAACCCGTAAATGAGAGTCTGTGGACTATCCCACTTAATGAGTACCTGGCTAGAAGAGGTCTGTTAGCTGGGGAAAGCTATCCTATTAAATTAAATCCCTCACAGTTTGAATTAAAACCTGCCAATTAGATGTGTAATGTACACTGGTCACTTCCCACGGCTTTGCAAAGTTGGGCACATTAAATTCTCCGTGGATTTCACCATTCAGGAGGTTCAGTTGCATAAACAGAGCACGGTTGAATTAAACACAGAAAAGCAGAACCAGAATGTAGAGTAAGTGCATCGTGCTCCAGATAATCCATCCTGCTGGATTAGTCCTTCTTAGGTATTTCTTGAATATTTCTTTACCATGGGGGACCTTCTCACTCTCTACAACCACCTGACTGGGGGAGCCAGGGTGGGTCGAGCTCTGCTTCCCAGGAACAAGGGACAGGACGAGAGGAAATGGACTTAAATTGCACCAGAGGATGGTCAGGTTGGACATCAGGAGGAATTTCTCCCTAGAAAGGGTGGTCAGGCACTGGCAGGGGCTGCCCAGGGAGGTTTGGAGTGCCCACCCTGGAGGTGTCCCAGGAAGGCCTGGCCGTGGCACTCAGTGCTCTGGGCTGGGGGACAAGGTGGGCATCAGGCACAGGGGGGACTCCATGGGCTGGAAGGGCTTTTCCAACCTCAGGGATTCTCTGTGTGATTCTGTGATCCTCAATGCTCTGTTTGTGGGATTTCCTGCCGTTCTGGAGAGTGTTACTATCATAAATTTCAGGCTGCCTCTTTCAAAACCTTTCCTCCTTTTTCCAGCACACCAGGGCCTCTCTCTGCTCACTGTTGCCCCTCAGACCTACAGGAAAGGAGAAGCTCAGTAACTCCCCAGGCACTCCCTGCTCTTTACAGAGCCACAGCCTGGGCTGTTCTCTTGCCAGCTGAACAAGAATGGGCTGTTGACAACAAAATTAATCGGATTGTTTTATTTATTATATACATCTCCCTGCATAATTCACCAGTTGGGCAGGCAGGGGAGTGAGGAGATATTTATAGATACTAGAAATGTCATCAGGGTGTTCATTCCTCATCCTTTGAAAATCATCACAGGAGACTTGGCTGCAAAATGCTACAAGAGGATGGTGAATAATTTGGTGCTTTAGGGGGTGAAAAAAACATCTGACAGGTGTGAGATATTTCAGCCATATCTGCCCAAAGCAGACCTTTAAATCCAGCTGCCCAGGCTGGTCACTGGGAGCAGTGCATTGGCAAAGGTCACCATTGTCTGTCCCTGAGCTCTTGGAAGCAGCTGCCCACTTGGCATTGCCAGTGTGCACCTTCCTGCCCACCCTGCCCTGCCTGGAGTGGAGAGACTGGCCAGGGCCCCATCCCAGGAGCTGGCACAGCTGGTGCTGAGGACTGAGCACTTTGGGGCACATCTGAGGTTGGGCTGCAGCAGGGCAGGGGTTTGGGCAGTGCTGGGAGCTGTGCCAACAGGGTGGGCAATAGGGCAGGGAGTCAGGTTGTGCTGCCTCCAACTCCGGGGTCCCCAGCACAGGAAACATGGATCTCTTGGAGCGAGGCCAGAGGATGGAGCAGCTCTGCTGGGAGGAAAGGCTGAGAGTGTGGGGATTGTTCAACCTGGAGGAGAAAAGCTCTGGGGTGACCTAATTAAGGCCAGTGCCCAACCACCCTCTGGGGGAAGAATCATTTCCTACAAAAATCCAGCCTAGCCTTCCCCTGCTGGAGAGCAGAGATTGGAGCTGCCCCTCCCTGCCCAGGGGATTCCAGACTGGCTCAGCCTTTCTGGATCTGCACGGGGTTGCTTTGGGCCTGACTCCTCAAAAGGTCTGTGGGCAACTAGTCAACTCCAGATTGGTGACATTTTCCAAAGAGATGAAAGAAGGAAAACTGTGCTCTTGGACACTTAATGTCAGGGAAAATTGACTGAACTCTCCTGGGATAGAAAAGTGTCTTTTCCACAGCCTGGGAGTGTTTTACCTGCTGCAAATTATAACTGACAGAAGAGCACAGTTCAAAGTAGAGTCTTCACAAATGCTTTGGAATGGTGTCCCATATTTGGGGGTTAAGCAGCTCCATTCTGCTGCAGCTGTTGCTCACAGAGCAAAGGAAAATGAGGAGTAGACATATAAAAGCAGAGCCTGGTTCATGGGCAGTAGATTGGGCCCACTGAAGCAAAGTAATTACAGCTATAATTGGGCACTAGGGATGCCCAGGGGTGCAAATTCTGCCTGTGTCACTGCTCAAGTATTTACAGCACAAAACTTGCTGCAATGTATCAGCTGGATGCGTTCACTTTATAAAGCAGCATTAATATATTTAATTAGCAATGGCTTATTAGACTCATGTCTGTTATTATGCATTGTTTTTTGAATGACTGTAATTGCCCAAACCAATCTACAAATGTATTTACCTTGTTAATGGCTGTGAACCTCATTTTAAAAGGTTTTGGACTGTGGAAGCTGTTCATGGAGTCATAAGCAGCCCTTGTAATTGGAGTGCTGGGGTGGCTGTAAGTGCAGAAGGGTGGTTTGAGGCTGTAAACACACTGTCTGAAGGGCTTGAAAGCCACTTACCCGTGTGCAAACTTTAGGATTCACTTCAAGTTCACTTTTACAACATTAATTTTGATTAAAAGCCGTGAGGCAAAACCCCGAGCCTCAATTCAGTGTCTTGGTTTAATGTTTCCAAGGGTCTGTCAGGAGCTGGGATGGGGGGAGATGTCAGCTGGGATAGACCAGGGCCTGTAGCTCTTCCAGCTCCTGGGAAGGGCTCTTTCAGGTTCTCCAGGCTCACTGTTGAAAATGCTACCTTGGAAAAATCACAATATTTGTGGGATTGAGCTTTGATGAAAGCTACACAGGAAAAGCAGCTCATGTCCATGATGGGAGTTTTGTCCAGGTCAGCAGCCCTGGAGACCTTGGAATTCAGGGCATTTGTATGATAATCACAGCATCATTTTGGTTGGAAAAGCCCTCCCAGCCCATGGAGTCCCCCCTGTGCCCCATCCCCACCCTGTCCCCCAGCCCAGAGCACTGAGTGCCACGGCCAGGCCTTCCTGGGACACCTCCAGGGTGGGCACTCCAAACCTCCCTGGGCAGCCCCTGCCAATGTTTAACAATTTCCTTCAGTAAAGAAATGGTATCACAGTCCTCTCTTAGGTGCAACAGGACACTGTGGAAACTGAGGCCCACAGGGGTGACAGCAGAGGGTCAGCAGAAGGCAGGTGAGATACAGAGGGGGGGATTTGCTGTGAGGGAGGAGCTGAGTGTGCCTGGTTACATGTTCACTGTCACCATGGCTCTGAGCCTCAAAGGCAAAGGTGTGAGCTGCCAAAATATCAGTGGGGACTCAGACCCAGGGACTCAGGGCTGCCTGAGGACAGTGCCTGACAGGTTTACCCTAATCCTGGCCAGCAGCCCTGGGAGCCGATGGAGCAGCAGTGCTTTGCACTGGCAGAAGTTCAGCCAGAAGCAGAGGGGCTATTTCCCCCAAACCTCTTCTCAGCTGGGGTTAACCCACCTGAGGAAGTTCTCATGGGCTCAAGAGTGCAGGGGGGGACCTGCCCCAGCCACGTCCCTCTCTCTACTCCCCCCCAGATCCTGGAGAAACCAGGGCTGCCCTGGGACAGTGGCTTGGGAGGTGCCAGGGGGAAGGATGGGCAGGAGATGCCTGGCCCATGGACCTTAAAGGAATGACTGGAGCTGCTGATGGAGCAACATCAATGCCCTGAGCTGCTCATTATTGTAATTTCTGTCCCAGGGAATGGCTGGAGCTGTGTCAGGGCAGGCTCAGGTTGGATCTCAGGCAAAGGTTCTTCCCCCAGAGGCTGGTTGGGCACTGCCCAGGCTCCCCAGGGCAGTGGGCACAGCCCCAAGGCTGCCAGAGCTCCAGGAGGGTTTGGCTGATGCTCTGGGGCACAGGGGGTGACTCTTGGGGATGGGCCTGTGCAGGGCCAGGGGTTGAACACAATGACCCTTGTAGGTCCCTTCCAGCTCAGCACATTCTGTGGTTCTGTGACTGCCCAGCACAGGCTGTGGCAGCAACACCAACGTGCCAAAACCCCTCCTGTCCCATCCCAGGTGAAGCTGTTTGGGGCTGAGCTGCCCAGGTTCTCTGAATGCATCACAGCCTTTCACTCTTCCAGTCCTCCCCTGTGCCACCACCATCCCACCAGGAACACACCTGGCACCAGGTGTCTGAGCCACCCTCCCTGAGTGCCCCTGACTGGGGGCCAGCTCTGCAAGGGGCAGGGGGAGGCCCTAAAGAGGGAGATGTTTGCCATGCACAGCTCAGCTTGACTTTTGGAGGAGCTGGGGACTCCTGAGGCTCAGGGCATTGATGTTGCCAGGTACATTTTTTGGGAAAAACCAAGGGCATTGTCTCTGTGCCTCCTTTAACATCTCTGTGACCCTTCAACGTCACCCTTCTGTGACATTGCACAGGTTCATGATCAACAATGTGTGGTTGCTTTGAATTCATTCAAAGGTTTAGCTCATAGAATCATAGAATTATGCAGATTAAGCAGAATTTACATTTTTGAGTTAAAGAGCTGCTTGAAATTGTTGATAGAAAATGGCATTGGATTTTTTTACTGTTTCTGTTTCTTTGTTTTAAGCTGCAATTTCTTGAAAGTACAATCATCTTCCTTTAGCTGAAAAGTTGCAGGGCTACAGAAAAGTGAATATTTGTGGGGAAAAAGACTCAAAATGGTCAGTATTTGAAGCAGCCTGCAAAACTGGATAAAGAGTAGCAGTGAACTCCTCTATAGGGAGGTCAGAACACAGCTGGATTCAGGCACTGGATGTGCTCATATCCCCGGAAAGAAGGAGAGGTGTGGTGGAAGGGACCATAGAAACAAATGAGAATTTTTATTATTTTTAGAATTACTGAGGTTAAAAAGACCTCCAAGATCATCAAGTCCAACCTTAGTCTGGTCCATGCTGGGACCACGCTGAGAGCTTGAGACCTATCAATGATTCACCACTAAACGAGTTTATTGCTGGCAGTTTCCTTCCATTTGTTACCAAAATGGGAGAGTCCAGCACCCCTTTGCCACTGCTGCCCCCTAACCTCACACCCCTGGGAGATCCTCCCATCCAGGGAGCATTTCCCACTGCGGGATGCACAAAGCACAGGGAGAGGAGAGGAGAGGAGCTGCCAGGAGATATGCTGGGGGCCACAAGCAGAGAGCTGAAAGCCTCCTGAGATCCAGTTCTCACTTCCCAGCACAGAAGACAGCACACAGGGAAGGAGGGAATGTGGATGTGGGGCTGATTGCAGTGGAGAAAGATGCCAGACCTGGAAATTAATTATCTATTCTCCAAAGGGACTAAGTTCTCCAAACTAATGAGAATTATGAATAGAAAATTGTGGAAGGAGAAACAAAAAATTCTTTAAAGAAAGATATTGGGAAATAAAAAAGCCACAAGCAGAGAGGCAGCTCTGCCTAAAAGCATGGAGGGTGGATGGAGTTGGCAACTGCAGATAATGCTGAACACAGGAGAACTGCAAAGGAGAAAAGAGAGTTCTCCACAAAGCAGAACTGGAAGATGTGGGAAATTGCTCAGGAAAGCTGAAAACAGTGGAAGAAAGGCTGTACCACGCAAAATTACAATCAGTCATGGGATTCCTTCCCAGTGGGTCGGGTCCCACGTCCAAGAGTGGGGAAAACTCCTGGTGGGAATGCAGAAGGGCAGCAGTGAGTGAGGCAGATGGAGTCTGTTGGGCTTTAATGGACTTCTGGAGCTTAATGGTTCTGCTCAGCTGTGACATGGGCTTGGCCCCTGGACTGTGTGGACACAAGTCCTCCAGGCTTTATCCAAACTGTGGCACTGGGTGTAATTTCTGGAATCAGATGTGGAAAAACATCCTGGCCCTGTGTCAAGGGATGACCAAGACAGATCCAAAGTACCTCCCTCTATCCACTCCTGTTTGTTTTGGAGGAAACCCCCAGGGAGCCCTGACATGTCCTCAGATCCCTGCTTTGGACAGGTGGGCACCATAGTCTGGTGGTCCTGATGCAAATTTTGCATGTTGGGAAACATTTTTCTGTGTTCCCTAAAGCAGGGAGTGAATCCCACCATCAGATGGAGGTGTGAATGTCTCCTGGGCTCAGTGACATGTCCATGGCTCCCCAAGGCAGCACAGCCCATTGCTCATCCAGTGCTGTTCACACCTGAATATCTGGGAATTTCCAAAGCTCCTCCATGAAAAGGCCACGTGGGACAAGCAAATGAGATGAGGTGCTTAGGAGAGAACAGGAATGAAAGGCCACGTGGAATCCCTCTAAGGCTGCATTAAATGCCAGGCTTTGGGCCTTTAGAGGATGTGGGTCTTGTCAAGCAAACAAATGATGCAATTACAGGTTGGGCTGACAAAGGTAACTGCATAAACTGCAGAGACATAATGGGCTTAGTCCACAGGAGACATTTCAGTTAATAATGCATAATATGCCAATGAAATGTTCATTTGGGGAATGCAGTGAGTGGGTGGGGGTGGCTGCTCCCCAGGGATCGGGAGGAAGCACTCAGCCAGGGACCATGGTCCTGCTGTTCTCTCGCAGGGGAAGGGGATCTGACCAGTGCTGGCAACACATCTGCCTGGTGGAGCTGGAAAAAGGTGTTCAGAGCACAGCAGTGACCTGGGAACAGCTCTTTTCCTGATGGGGATTCCTGAGTGCTGGGCCCTGCTCCCAGGGCTGCCCCACAGTCCATGGAGTTCAGTCAACAGCCCAACTGCAGAGCTGAGAGCTGCTCATCCCTCAGTCACGGGGAGAGTGGAGCCATTGCCTTTGCTTCTGCTCCTCATCTTTGGAGATGAGTCATCTCAGGGCAATTTCCAGGGACAGCTCCGTCCCCTCTGGGCTGGGTGTGCTTCACTCACGGTCCTCTGCTGTAGCCCAAGGGATGAACTAACTCCTCAGGGAAGGTGTTTCCAGGGGTAACTGTAGAACCAGTCCTGGCTCTGCTCTGAGGTCACAGAGGACACAGCAGGGCCTGGTGTTCAGCCAGCCCAGGGGTTTGGTTTACCTGCCCACAGGTCTTTGATCCTCCCTTTGTTTGTGCCATCCAGGCCACCTCCCTCCTCTGTGGCTCTCAGGAGTCATTTGTCCCCAGCTGGTTTGGTTCAGGGACATCTGGGCTGAGTCAGTGACAGCATCTGGTGCTGACCCAGGCCAGGTTGGTGGGACAGGATAAACAGGGACCTGGGCATGTGTCTGAGGACTCCTGGAGCCAAGTGTCGGGCTCCTGCACAGAGAGTGGGGACGGGAACGAGCGGCAAATTAATGAGACATTTGGTTGCCAGCTGGGATAGACTCGACTCCAGATGACCTCTGCATCTGGGAGCAGTGCCAGGCAGGAGAATGGGACAATTGGGATGAACTGATGCAGACAACAATAAAAAACCTCTATTAACACTGGCAAAGGAGGAGAGTGAAGAAGTGCTTTGTCGGGAGCCACCTCTTCCCCTCAGCCTCCATGTGCACAGTGAATTGTCTGGTTTGATGTTAAGTCTGTGCCTAAAGAATAGGCTGAGATTGATGTGAGACACACCAAGAGAGCTTCCTCCTCACCCTGGCCAACACTCCTCACCCACCTTTGCCTATGATGAGCTGATCACAGTACGACAAGTAGGGAGGGTTCCTCCAAACACTCCTTGAGGCCCCATCTCAAATCTGTGCTAAACCCTTGCAGCTCTCCATGGTGTTATACACAAGATGCATGCATAATAAATATTTATAATTATTTTAACAATGTATGGCTTCTAAGACATCATGGCAGCCTAAAGGGTTGTACTGGGAAATCAAGATGCATCCGGTTCTTTGCTGGTAGCAGAGAACAGCCCGAGACAGTGCATTGCCCACACCCATCTTCAGACAAGCCAGCCAGAAAGGCTTTTAGTCTTGCAAGAAAGTTGCTTTATTGGTTAAACCCGTAGCAGAAGAATGTGGATTTCAGAGAGGTGGATCAGCAAGACGGGAAGAAAAGGGCAGTCCACAGAGAGACCTTGCACAGACCCATCTGTACTGGAAGGAAGCAGAGTGTGTGTTGGCTGACAGACCCAGAGGAAGGTCCTGCTCAGCAAGAGAGCCTCTGGAGGTGCAGAGCTGCCAGGAAGGGGGTGAAGACCATGTGCAAAGCCCTAAGGAGGATTTTTGGTGCTTCCCCAGGTCATCGCCGCACAAACACTTGGTTATCCAATTCTTTTAGATTCCACAGAAGATTAACTCAACTTTTTACCTCCACTTGCAAAGAGTGGCCAGGACAATGTGTGTTTGCATGAACAGACTCTTGGCACAGGTCAGCTGGAGGTGAAACACAAACGTGTCTCTCTGCAAAACCCGTGTGGGAGCTGAGGCTGCTGGTTCAAAATCATCCTGAGGTCTGGGTGGTGTCACAGACTGGAGTTTGGGCTGCTCCAGAGAGAATGTGGTGGGTAGAATCACACCAGACCAAGGACACATCTTATCCAAAAGTAATCCTTTAAATAATTGAGAGAGGGAAAGTTCATTAGTTCAGTGAGTGTTTATTCCTCTGTCATCTTTCTTGGTAAAGATCTGCACATTTTCCCCACGCTGAACATGCCTGGCTCCAGCTCCCAGACACTGACCCCGTTACCTCTCCCAGTCTATTGAGGAGCCTTTCAGAACTTGGTGTTTTTCCACATTAGGCTGCTCTGTGTTGTGAGCACATTGTCTTTCAAGTGTCTCCTCAATTAGCTAAACAGGTTGAGGTTTTAAATCCTTCACTTCAAAGTGTCCTCTCCTACCCTCAAATCATTTTTATGGCTCTTTTTTGCACTCTCTCACTTTTTATCATCCCTCTAATGCATGTGCTGGTCTCAGCCAGTCATCCCCAGGGGCTGGAGTCACCTCCCTGCCCTGGGCCCTCTCTGCTCTTGGAACATCTCAGAGTAGTGTTGGCTTTGCTGCTGCTGAGTCACATTGAGTTCCTGTGTTCCTCTGACCCCTAAATCCAGGGCAATGTTGGCACTTTTGGGATCAGCTTTGGGCACAGTTGCGTCAGCTGCAAAGCTAGACCTCTGCCAGAGCACCAGGGAGCAGAACTGAGACAGAAAAATATGTATGAGATGGAGATTGATCTTTCCTGTGCTCATCACCTTAAAAACAGTTGCTCTGGGTTTGCTCCAGGGTGCTGTTACCCCTCTGTTTGGCAGAGCAGAGTGTCCAACAGCTCCCCCGAGGCTGGCACTGCCAGTCCTGAGCGTGGGGCAGAGCACTCACCATGCCCACACCTCCCTCCAGTGTCCTGCCTTCTGCAGGAGGACACAAACCCCAACAGCCCCAGCACAGTCACAGCCCTGCAGTGCCCAGTCACCCCCTGCTCCCAGCAGGGCTCTGCTCACCCCGAGTGGAGCTGTGCTGCAGGGGCAGGAGCCAAAGAGAGGACACAGGACAGGGGGGACAATCCTGCCCTCGCCTATTTTTTCCAGATTCTTTCCCCCATCCTCTGGGGGAAGAACCTTTGGCTGAGATCCAACCTGAGCCTGCCCTGACACAGCTCCAGCCCTTCCCTGGCTGCTGTCCCTGGTCCCCCCAGAGCAGAGCTCAGTCCCTGCCCCTCCTCTGCCCCTGCCCAGGCAGCTGGAACTGCAGTGAGGTCTCCCCTCAGGCTCCTCTTGTCCAGCTGAACACACCAAGGAGAGCAGAGTGGGAGGGTTACAGGTTGGGAAAAGGAAAGAAGGTGCCTTTTCCATGGTTTTATCCCACCTTGGTTATCACTGTGCCCTTCAGCAGTCCCAGCTGATCCTGCAGCACATCTGCCCTGTTGCTTTCCTGCAGGATTTGTGCACACAAACATGGACATGCCACTGGCTCTTCCCAAACCTGCTCAGCAGGGCTCTTAGTAGGTTTGCTTGGCAGGAATCAAGGAAGACCAAATGCTCTAAAGACACATTCAACTAAAGTGAAGGCACTGGATCTACACTCTCTCTGTACTGCCAGGTGAGGGGATGTGCTGGGAAGTCATGTCCTCAAACAACTCCAAACACGTGGGTGCTGAGCTCCCATGATCACAGACCTGGAGAGCTTTCAGTTCCTTTGGGGGAACAGCCCAGCTCCCTGTGTGCTGCCCTGAGGTGGGAGTTACCAGTCTGCTCAGCTGTGGTGCTGTTGTAGAGCCTGTCAGCTGCACTCTGTGTGCCCTTGAGGTGACACCACATCTCCTGGGCCATCCTCAGCACCGGGTCCCACCTCCCCACACACACCAACTCGGAGGAGTTTGTGTTCTGCAACCTGTCAGTGATGTCCCTCCAGGGCTTTCCACACAGAATCCCAGAATTATTAAGATTGGAAAAGCCCTCCCAGCCCGTGGAGTCCCCCCTGTGCCCCATCCCCACCTTGTCCCCCAGCCCAGAGCACTGAGTGCCACGGCCAGGCCTTCCTGGGACACCTCCAGGGGTGGGGACTCCAAACCTCCCTGGGCAGCCCCTGCCAAGGCCTTACCACCCTTTGCAGGGAGAAATTCTTCCTGATGTCCCACCTGAACCTCCCCTGAGGCCTGTTTCCTCTTGTCCTGTCACTGGTTGCCCAGGATGAGAAACTTCGTTTTCTGGAGAGCTTCAGAACAGCTGGGCTTTGGAGTGCTCCTGGAAATCTGAGTCACAGCCCGGGACAAATCAGCCAGGATAAAAAACTTGTCTCCTCCACTGCAGTTGGGGAAAACCTGCTGTACCTGATCCAGCTGTGCCCAGGTGGTCTGGGCTTAGGAAGGTGTTCATCACAGCCTGAGCTTCCACATGGTGTTAGGACCATACCCACAACCATCACCATTCTGTGCCAAAATCCTTCATCCTTTGTTTAGGGCTACTCTGTTCAACACAGCCCTTCTGTGAGAGCAGTGCCTACCTGGAGATCCAATTATCTGGACCACATGTGTGGCTGATGGGAAGATGTGCCCATCATGTCCTGGAGAGCAGGGCAGGCGGGTCAGGCTGGGGACACGTGTGGAAGTGGTGGCTGTGTGTTGTGGCCATGTAGTGTTTTGTTCACTACAACCCAAGAAGGTGGTCTTGGCTTTTGGGACAATGAGGAATTGTCTGGTGTTACATTGAGAACCTTTGAATTCCAACCCAGAAAGCCTCTGAATTGCAGTGCTCCAGAGCCCAGACAGTGACTAATGGGCTCTTCAACAGGTGCTAATTTGAATTTACCTTGGGAAAAATACGTGAAGTGAAAGGCAATTAATCAGATAATCCAACGTTTGACTAAATCCCTTCCTTGAACTCTTTGATCCGTCCAATTACCAGCTACCAGGCTGCCTTGGAAAAATACCTTCAAACCTAACAGGGACGGGTGAAAATCAGGAATTAGCACCCCCAGTGCTCACAGCTGGGCCAATAAGGGGGGCAACAGGTCTGTCACACCCTGACCTGGCTGGGGGAGGAGGAATTGCTGCTCCTGAAGGCCACTCAGCAGTGCCATGTCCCATCCAGCTCCAGGGGACACCCCAATCTCCACAAAAATGGTCCTTCAGTGTGAGGATTCCCTACATACACATGCAATGAGTAAATCCAAGTGTACTATGTTGTGAGTGAATTTATTAGAATCATGGAATCATGGGTTGATTTGGGTTGAAATGGACCTTAAAATTCATCTTGTTCCACCTCAGAACAGCAACCTGGCCTTGGACAATTCCTGGCAAAGTGACAGAGGGGCCCAGGAGCAGGGACATGGGTGAAGGCCACTCCCAGCTTATGCTGTCCCAGTAGGAAGCAAAAAGGAGCCATTTACGTGACTTTACAGAGCTGTGCCTTACAAAGTCAGGGCATCCCTGAGCGCTTACAAATGGTTGGAGTGAATGAGCAGAGGCCCTGCAGTCAGAGCTCTTTGGGGACAGAGCCAGGCCATATGTGGCCAGCACCCTGCAGGGCTCCTGGACAAGCTGTCCAGCCAAAGAGCTCTGTCTCTAGAGCCAAATGTGCAACCTGTGCCCCTCTGCCAGCAGACACCTGAAACACTTGGCCCCCTTTCTCTGGTTCAGTCTGCATTGCATCATCACTGACAGGCAAATCATAGAACCAGAGAGTGGTTTGGGTTGGAAGGGACCTTAAAGCTCATCCTGTTCCATCCCCTGCCATGGGCAGGGACACCTTCCACGGTCCTGGGTTGCTCCAAGCCCCGTCCAACCTGGCCTCGAAATATCTCCAATTGTCTTCCTTGGGTTAGAAGTTGTTCCCTGCTGGTGTGAGAGAAGAGAAGGTGCAGGAGAGGGCTGCTCCAGGGGGCTGGCCTTGAATACCAAGCAGCAAAATCATTTGACTATCAAAGATAATCCTGGAGTCTCTGGGTAGGGATGCTGGGATGGGACTCACTGCACAGACTGCAGGGACAGGACACTGTGAGAGGCAGGGCTGGGTTTTCAGTAAATCAACACTCCCCCCAAACGGTAGGGGAGGTTTAGGTTGGATCTCAGCCAAAGGTTCTTCCCCCAGAGGCTGGTTGGGCACTGCCCAGGCTCCCCAGGGCAGTGGGCACAGCCCCAAGGCTGCCAGAGCTCCAGGAGGGTTTGGCTGATCCTCTGGGGCACAGGGGATGGGCCTGTGCAGGGCTGAGGGTTGGACTCCATGATCCTTGTGGGTCCCTTCCAGCTCAGCATGTCCTGGGATTCTGGGATTCTGTGTCCAGCCTCTGCTTTGCAATGGCTGCAGCACCACCGTGCCCTGGGAGCAGAGACTGGAAACTGCCAGTCCCACAGGCAGTTGAACTCAACTAGATCCTAAGATATTTTGGTTCCTTTCCCTTGTTATAGGTAAATAAACCAGATTGAAATATAGCAGCAAAATTTATTGTAAGATTTATATAAAGTGCAAATAAGCCCAACAGCGCTGGGCGGCCTGGGGAGACCCTCGCTCCACCAACGGCCCGCAAGCGCAAGGGGTATAAACAGTAACTTTTATACTCTTATCAATTCCCCTCCCATAGTCACTTGTTAGCTCTTCATTGGGCTTGAGTTCGCAGACTTGGTTCTGGTTGGTCTTTTTGCAGGTCCGTTTCAGCTGCCAGGTACTTTCCATTGATAGCTTTAATTAGTTCTGAGTCCTTGAGGCCTGGTGTGGGGGACTGCTCTCCAGATGTCCGTTCTGGCCCTTCTTTATCATCCTTGTTCTTGACCTCCTGATCCTTGTTCTCTTCTTCTTCATCTAATGAGTACACTTAGACAACATGCTTTTAGAAAAACAGGATATAGCATACGTGTTCAACAAAGCATAATACTTTATCTTTGCCAGCTAGAGAACTACCAACTGCAGAACAGCCAACTTATAGTAGTAACATGGCAGTTAACTATTCTGCAACCCACAGCTCCCCAGCCTTAGCTAAGCATTAACTACAATATTACATAATAAGCACATAGGATTTGATGAGCAAATAATTTTACTATTTCTTATTTATTACACCCTCTTCATCCAAAGCACAAATGTGCTCTTTTCCTACCAACAAACTTGCACATAAAGGTGGCACCAAGTGGTTTGTGCTCTGTGGAAACCAGTCCAACCTGGAGGGACAGAGGGAGCTTAGTGGGTGACCTCTCTGCAGTAAACTGATGTAAACAGCCTGAGGGGCCCGAGTTAGTGGAGGAGATTAAACCAAAACCCAAGCCAGATTCCCCTGGTGGTAAAGCTTTTCCAGCATGGTTGGCTGATTCTCTATATTTTTAAAGCCAGCTCTGCATGTCCCCAGGCCAAGCTGTCTAAAACATGGGCAGATCAGAGCGACCACCTCATCCTCATCCCCATCCACCGTTCCCAGGCAGTCCTCGTTTACCACTCACTCCTTGGAGACTCCAGTAAAAGCAGCTCTTGAAGCCCATAGAAGGGATGTTTCTGTGCAAACACAGCCACTGAGAAAGGCTGGTAAATGCCTCTTTATTTCCCTCTCAGCAGGCAGCTCAATTTGTCTCTAATGAGCACGAACACACTCTCCTGCCATCACTCACTGCAATTACTCTGGACTCACTGGCTGCACACAGAGAGCTGGGATATCCAGGGAACAGCTGGGATATCCAGGGAACAGCCTGTGTCACAGCAGACCCTGAGTGGCAGCTCCTGATGGACACTGTGACCAGGCCACGCTGCATAAAGGGGTCAGTCAATGGCTGAATGTGACACAGCAACCAGGACATGGCATGGGGACATTGAATATTGGGGCAGTTTGGGGCACCACAATATAAGGAGGATCTGAAGCCATTAGAGAGTGTCCAAAGGAGGGAAGGAGGATGGGGAAGGGCCTTGAAGGCGTGTGAGGACACTGAGGGCACTTGGTGTGTTCAGCTGGAGCAGAGGAGACTGAGGGGAGACCTCAGTGCAGTTCCACCTTCCTGGGCAGGGGCAGAGGAGGGGCAGGGACTGAGCTCTGCTCTGGGGGGACCAGGGACAGCAGCCAGGCAATGGCTGGAGCTGTGTCAGGGCAGGCTCAGGTTGGATCTCAGGCAAAGGTTCTTCCCCCAGAGGCTGGTTGGGCACTGCCCAGGCTCCCCAGGGCAGTGGGCACAGCCCCAAGGCTGCCAGAGCTCCAGGAGGGTTTGGCTGATCCTCTGGGGCACAGGGGGTGACTCTTGGGGATGGGCCTGTGCAGGGCTGTAGTGGTTTGAACCTTGTTCTCCCCAGAAGCTAAGAGAAGTGGTAGACCCCAAGGGGTGGAAACCCCTGGAAGTTTTGAAGTTCTGCCCAATGGACGCTCCTGCAGAAATGTAAACATACCACAACCAGACCGGAAAAGAAGAGTTGTAGTTTGGTTGTTGTAGGAGAGGTGGCCATGTTGTAGAGCCACGAGGTAGGGGCTCTGAGCCCCTTGGGGCCTCTGGCCCCCTCCCAGCCCCTGGCTGGGGGCTGCAGGGACCTGGAACAGCATAAAGCTGGGCTAGGTGCCTGTAGTTATGCCGGGAGATGTTTTCTCCATGGGCACAGAGCAGCAGCCGACACTGACCAGAGAAACGGTGGCAGAGAGCCAGAGATAAGAACCTGAACTGAAGAAGCAGCAGAAGCAACATGCAGCACTGCAGAGGAGACTCCTGGAAGGAGAGTCGAGGAAAGGAGAGCCAGCAGCTGAGAGCTACAGAGTTCTTGGGGGTAAGACTGATACCAGATCCCCAAAACTCCTTTGAGACCTCCTGGAAGGAGGAAGATGATGGACTCTTACTTGAAAGAGCCTTGAAGTGCGACATGCACTGTAGAAAGGAGCTAGAGAGCTCCGAGAGGAATGCAGGGGGAGTTGACCTTGGCTTTCCCCCCCCTTGCACTGCTGCCACGGTGGCAGCCTGAGAGACAGGGCACAGAGGCCCTGCAAGAGATACCAGACCGTCACGAAGACCCCCCTGTGTCTTCGTGATATGACGTGGTGATACGACCTTGTCTGGGGTTACGAAGCCCACGGAAGACCCCTCGGTTGTGAGGCGATGGGGCCGAGAGAGGGGCTTGGATACCTCCCTCGTGGATGCTGGCAGAAAGCCAGCCACAGCTGCTGCATGCGTGAGAAGAAACCTGCTGCCTTAGAAGATGCTGCTGTTCAGAGACTGGAAGGGATCTGTCCTTCTTTCCCTCCTGGACCTTTATTTGGAGGGGAGAAGAGATCTGATCTATTGTAAATACATATGTCATGGTAGAGATAGTTTGTGATCGTGTGTATAATGTGATATGGTATTTATTTGTACAGTCATTGTAATATATTCCCTTTCCCCCACTTTGAGTCTGGTGTGTTTTGTCTGGAAAAACCCATCTCACATTAGGTTGAGATGTGGGAGGGGGAATGGAGCTAGGGAATTGGATGTTGGGGCTATCTCAAACCATGACAAGGGCTGAGGGTTGGACTGGATGTTCCTTGTGGGTCCCTTCCAGCTCAGCACATTCTGGGATTCTCTGATTCTGTGACTTCAAGTTTCTCTCCTCAGGGGAATGGGTTCCCCTTCAGCTTGAAGCACCAGTGGCAGGATTTGGCTGCTGCAGCTGCACTGATGGGTGAGCACAGGTTGCCACAGGGTGGAGAGACAAGCTGGGGCCCTGAACTGGCAACTCTTTCCTTCATGGAGCCTACACAGATGGGCAGTAGGTTTTGGGGTGCAGCTCAGCCCCATGTTTTCTGTGGCAGAAAAAATCACTGGCCCTGGATACTGGTGGACAGGCATCTGTCCCTCTTTGCTTAAGATTTCCATCAGCTTTCGGACAATCCCTGCAGGGACACTGCCTAGAGGTTCCTGGAGAATTGATAATGAGTGTTTGAGGAGCTTTTGTTGGGCATTCTGCAAATCCAGGACAGCATCCAATCATTGACCCCATGGACACAGCCTTGGGAATGAGTGTGGGCTGAGCTGAGCAGGCTTTTGGCCACTCACACAATCAGAGAAATGCTCAGAGACAACACTTGGTGCAGGTCAGAGGTGTTCACATTGGGATCTTCAGATGGTCTTAAAGTCAGTTCCACTCAAGTAAAAATAATATTTGTTGGTCTAAAACCTTCTCAAAGTATAAAAATCAACACTTGTAAATAAGAAAACAGCTGGAGTTCTCACCCAGCCTGCTCTAATCCCATCTCACAAATAAGGGATATAAAGTTTCATGCATCCTTTTCACAGGCCAGGCAAGGGGCTACACTGACAATCCCTGTTGTCTGTCATCCTGCTGCTTGAACTATTTTCTCTGCCTCTCTCTACACACCAAAAAAGGCACAGTTATACCTTGGTGATAACTGCATTTCTCTTTTCCTGAAGTGCTTGGTTTTACTGAATAGATGAATGAACTGCAGGAGTGAATTTGCCTCCAGCCCTGACCTGAGCACAACACAACAGGCTAACCCAGCCTCCTGCCTGAGATCCTGCCTGTTAGAGAACTGCATCAGGGATCCAAAGAATCCTAAGTTAATATTTATAATGGGCTTCAAAGGAGGTGGAGCAGAGCAGCCCCATATCAAAGGTGGCTTGTTTTACTAGAAGGCTCCTTGCAGAAGATCCTATAATTGAGGCCACAGTAATTGGAACAGAGTAATAATTTCTTGGTAGGATGGTGACTGAGTGAGCAGTGTGGGACTTTTGTTACTAATTAGATTCTGGTCTACAGAGTCATATCCCACAATTTCAAGGTCCCTCAGTTTGTCTGTGTGCTTGTTTTGCCTGTGTTGTGCTCTGGTGTTGCCATGGCAGGCAGGATTTGGGTGATGTGTGACAGCATGTCCTACATGGAGAGACTCTTTCCACATGGTTATACCCAAACCTTACTTAGGGTGACATTTTTCAGGAAAGATTCTGCATCAAACTGAAAAACAGGGAGGTGACATGAGAAAAATAGAGGAGGATTGGGAGTAAGGATGGGATTGCATTTAAGGAGGATTTATTAAAAAGAATGAACTGATGTGATTCCCTGTGATTACACAGAGCTCCAAAACATTTAGGGAATACCAAAAAGAATCACAGAATCGCACAAGATGCTGAGCTGGAAGGGACCCACAAGGATCATCCAGTCCACTCCTGGCCCTGCACACAAGAGTCACCCCCTGTGCCCCAGAGGATCAGCCAAACCCTCCTGGAGCTCTGGCAGCCTTGGGGCTGTGCCCACTGCCCTGGGGAGCCTGTTGCAGCAGTCTGAGGATCCATTCCATGAGTGCAGATCCCATTTGCTGTGGCCCCATCTCCTCACTGCACAAACAGACCTTCCCTGGGCTGGAGGGACACTGTTGGCTGTAGAGCCCTGCCTCAAATCCAGGAGCAGTTTTGGGTGTGGAAAAGGGAAGAGCTGCTGGCTGGTGTTGGATCATGGGCACGATGCTGCCTGGGAGCTCAGCTCTGTGCTCAGACTTGCTGATCCTGGGCCTCATTTCCTGGATATGGTGGCACCTGATTTGCAGGAATACTCCAAATCCAGATCTGCAGCTGAGGCTTTTCCTTTAAGCCCAAAGGTGCTGTATGATAGTAAATCATCTAAAAATCTGTTCCTTTTGTAAACTCAGCCCTCACTCTTGCCTTCCAAGGCCACAGCTCTATGTCTGAACAATGAGGATGACACCAGCCCTTCATCTGGGTGTCTGGAGATAAACTTGGCTCCCCACAGCCTCATCTGTACTGGTGATGAATGCCATGGGAAAGGCTTCTGGAAGTGAGTCATCCCTGAAATGTGGAGGGTTGAAAAGGCATCCTCTCTCAGGGCCAGGGCTGGGAATTTGTCTCTCATCTGCTGTGAATGCCAGGCTGGTCAGTAAGAAGGACAATAATGGATGGTGTTGCTCCATCAGAGAGCACTGAACCTGTTCAGGACAGACAGTGACACTGGACCTGCAGAAGACAGAGGGGAACAAGGGGTTTATTTCCCAGGACTTCAGAGACAGAAAATCAGCCCAGAGACCTCTACCCAGAAGGCACAAGCTTCCACTATTTTAGATAAAGATGGTCACCATCATCATTATTAGGTTACAAGATGTGCCTCTGCCCATGGACACAACAGGGCACCCAGAGGGTGAGAGGAACAGTCCAGGCACCAGGATCACAAGGGATTGTAGCCAAGAGTGGTGCTGGTGACAGTGGCTGGACATGAGCCCAGGTGAGCCCAGGGGGCAAGAGGCCAATGGCCCCTGGGCTGTGCCAGCCATGGTGTGTCACAGCCCCAGGGCAGGGACTGTCCCTGTGCTGGCACTGCTGGGGCACCTCCAGTGCTGGGGCAGCTCTGGGCCCTCAGACAAGAGAGACATTGAGGGGCTGGAGCGTGTGCAGGGAAGGGAACGGAGCTGGGAAGGGGCTGGAGCAGCAGGAGCAGCTGAGGGAGCTGGGGGGGCTCAGCCTGGAGCAAAGGAGGCTCAGGGGGGACCTTCTGGCTCTGCAACCCCCTGACAGGAGGGGGGAGCTGGGGGAGGTCAGGCTCTGCTCCCAGGGAACAAGAGACAGGATGAAAGGAAATGGCCTCAATTTGCATTAGCCAAGGTTTAGGTTGGATATTAGGAAAAAATTCTTTATGTAAAGACTGATCAAGCCCTGGCACAGCTGCCCAGTGCAGGGGTAGAGTCCCCATCCCTGGAGGGAGTTAAAAGCAGTGTGGATGTGGCACCTGGGGACATGAGTCAGTGGTGGCCTTGGCAGCGTTGAGGGAACGGTTGGACTTGATGATCTCAGGGGCTCTTTCCAACCTGAACAATTCTATAATTCTGTGACTGTGTCTTGTATGGGAGACACTCAGCTTCCCTGGTGAAAGGTTTGTCAATGCCCAGCTGCCAGCCTTGTGTGCTGTGAGAGTGTCTGAGTCCCACAGTGACACCCCTCCTGCTGCCCCAGAAAGCTCTGTGCACCAGAGTAGTCCCCTTCTTGTTAAAGGCCAGTCATGAGGCAGAAAAAACTGAATGCTGGATTTAATTAGTCCGAGAAGACCACATGACTGAGCCTGTGATCCAGGTATGCTCAGTGCACAGGACCAGGGGCCAGCACAGGAGCAGCAGGTTGGTTGCTAGGGTCAAAGAGACTTTAAAGTGGTTTTAGGTGCTTGTGTGGTGAGACACAACCCTCAGTGCCCTGAAAACTTGCACCAGTTCTTCTTCTGCCATTTCCCACTGTGCCTTGGAATAGAAACCTGTGTGTGATATTTGGGTGTCCTTGGAGGACTCTCCAAATGAAGCAGTGCTGGGTGTCACCTCCTGGCAGAGCAGCCTTCACACCCCCTCCTGCCTGCCCAGCAGGGCCAGGGCTGCCAATCCCAGAGGTCTGGCTGAGCCAAGGGCTCCCCTGGGCTCCATCACTGCTTGTGGTGGCAGGAGCAGTGGTGACCAAAGGGGGCCACACAACTGTTCTCACAACTCATATCCCAGCTCACAGCAGGGGGGTGAAGTCATGGGTGAGAGGCAACCCAAGGCCCAGCGTGTCCAGGGCAGCTGGAGCAGGAGAATACTCCTTGCTGGGGAAACCTCTGGGATCTGGGTGACTGGGTGATCCATCCATCCAGCTGGAGAGAAAGTGCAGGCCTGGGAGACTGCTGGGGGAAGCTTGAACAGTGCAGTGTCATTCACCTTTTAAATATGTCAGAATTAGATGCCTCAACTGAGAAAAAATATCCCTCTCCGGGTCTCCCCAGAGGACAATTGGTCTTAGACACCTGGCACAGCTGCAGCAAGATATTGGACTGTCAGCTCTGGAAGCAGGGACAGAGGAATCCCGGCCCAGAAGGGCTCAGGCAGCTCCTGAGCTTTACTACAGCCAAGCAGAATTTTGATCACTGCAGGCACTGCCATATAACCCTCCAGAATCACTGGACAGGGCCAGCTCCCAAGGAGCTCTTAGGCAGCAGTGGGACACTAAATTATCTGAACGACACTAAGGCAGCCCTGAGTTGACTTCTGACCTGATGTAGTCTTGTGTCAAGCAAGAAGAGGCAACAAGATGAGCAGCAAAACCTTTCTGGCTGGTTTTGGGTGGTGAAATGGGCACATGCTGCAGGTGACCTGTGAGATCTGTCCTCTCCCCTGCCCTGGATGCCCCTGTGCCACAGCACCCTGGGAGTTCCTGCAAAGCTGGAGTTCACTGTGCTCTTGGCAGAGGCTGAGCTTTGTGGGCAGCCCAAAGTTCAAACTGGAATAAATAAAAAGTGCTTCCCAAACCTAGAGGCAGAAAAGAAGAGCTGTTATCTGGCATTTCAACAAGGAGGGAAATAGGAAACTGCATCTTATTCCCAGTCTACTCCTGACTCACTCTGTGAGTGGGGTGAGTCACTTCCAAAAGTCTCTCCTTCCAAAGTCCTCCCTGCTCTGCAGGGAATGGTGATGCTCCTGGAAGCTCTTCCAAGCTCCATTCATTATCAAATGCCTTTAAGTGTGTTACAGCCTGGGAGGAAATGCCTTGTGGACACAGATCTCTGCTCTGTGGGCAGAAAACACTCCCAGGTTTGAAGGGAACTTCGACCCACAGAAGGACTCACTGAGCTGTAGGTTTTGACTGTGAAAATAGCTGAGAGAAAGGTGGTTTCCAGTTAAGAGAATTACTGTGGCAATATGACTTAATGTTGGCAGCCATCCAGCATTTATTGCAGTGGGAAATAGCCCCCATTTCGTGTCTCCTTGAAATTTGTTCTGGGGACACTCACCTGGCTTCATCTTTCAGCAGCTGCTCCTTCTAAGCCTGGATTAAAGAGTTTTTTAACACCCCACACTTTTCACCCCCTAAAAGTGCTTATACCTGGTGACCACGTCACCTCAGAGCCTCTCACTTCAAGCTGAAATGCTGAGCTCTGTAAAAATGTCACTGAAAAACATTTCCCCAACTCGGTTTGGAGTTGGGTTGCTTCTCCCCCAGGAGATCCACAGCCACCCCAGCAGCCCTGCTCCAGGTCCTGCAGGTCTGGCAGAACTTGTGGCATTAGGGCACCTTCTGTTCAAAGGCTCCAGCCCACCCTTGACTCAGAATTTCCCTCTTTTATTGCTTTTTACATCCCAAACCCTCTGTGTTCTGAAACTTTCAGCAGTGACAATTTCATCCTTATTTCTGGATCACTGAGCTCAGTGTTCTAAAGTGCGTGGCCTTGTCCTAAGTTCTGCCAGATATCACTTGCAGTGGTTCTTGAGAGGGTAAAACCCACCCTGAGCCCTGCCAGTTCCCCTCTGCTGCAGCCCTTCAACACCAGCTCTCTCAAGGACGTGGAGTGACACAAATCCCCCTCAGATTATCCAGCAGCACATGATCTAGTGCTGTAGAAAAGGCAAAACACATTGCACATACCCATCATCCTGCAGCCCAAATTGTAAGAACGTTAGAGAATTGATTTGGGGTTGTTTGACAACATCTGCTTTTTTTAAACCCCTGCTGAAAGGTGTTAATTATCCTGTAGTCCTCTTATTCTTCACCATTTTCCAATGTCTTTCCAAGGCAGCTGGGAGCAGTGCTAATCCTTGGGTTTAGGAAACATTCCTATGTGTTTTGCTGAAGCCCAGGGAGAGTGGGAGAGCTGCTGGGAAGATGTGATTGATGGAGTTTTGACTTCTGTCATTGACTTTGACAGCATCCTTGGGGCCTCCCAGCAGTTTTACTGGATTTGGCCTTTCCAGGAGTGAACACAATCCTCTCTGTTTTCACATGTGAGGATCCTGAGCCTTCCCGGCAGGAGGAATTGCTGCTTTTCTAATGGAATGTTTGGCCCTGTGCAGCTCTGGCTCTGTGCCAGCACTGGTGTGACCAGGTGACAGGAGGACCCTGCTGTGGGAGGTGACACCAGGACTCTGCTCTGGGACCTGTGGCTGAGCTGTGTCCACCAAGGAGAAGTGGCTGACAAAATCCAGCCTCAGTGTTCCTCAGGTGACCCCACACCCACACCACCATTCCCATCCTTCAGTCCTTCCACAGGAAGGTCTTTCCTCTGCAGAGCCCCTGCCCAGAGCTGGCCTTGCCCTTTCTGTGCTCTGTTCCCCCAGTCAGGGGATCCACTGGGACCTGCTCAGCCTGCCCTGGAGCCCCCAGGGGTGAGGTGGGATCTTCCCCAGGCAGTGTGGGGATGAGCTGGACCTGGTTCCAGCTCAGCCTGGGAAATCCCAGCTGCACCAGCCAGGGACAGGCACTGGGGGTGACACACTGTGCTGGGGTGGGCCAGGGGCTCATCCTCTTCTGTGACACCCACCAAAGTGTCCCTCCAGTCGTGCAAGGGAGTCATACCCTGCCTGGAGGGGGCTCCTCAGGGGGCCAGGGTGCCCAGGCCACCTGAGCCACCTTGGGCCACCAGCAGAGAAGCTGCAGAGCTCACTTAGTGGGACCAGTGGGGATGGCTTGAGTGAAGGCTGGTCACCAAAGTGTGAGCTTTGCACTGAAATCAATTATTATAGGGATTGGAAACAGTGGGATTCACTGTCTTTTGAGGTAAGAATTGGTCCCAGCCTCATCTCAGTCATCACTGACTCTCAACACCACAAATTCTGCTGTTCTCCTCAATGCCTTTTATGGGAAGTGGAGAAATCAGCTAATTCCCCATTGCTCCATCCTGATTTATTAGTGCCACAAAGAATTGGGTAATTATGAATAGAACTGCCAGGCAAAACGAAACTTCTCCCTTAAAAATGCATTTTAATTAACTCTGCCGGGTTCATGTGTTTCTCAGGCAGTGCTGGTTGTGTCTCACTGATTGAGCTCTGCTCACACAGACACAGGAGACCACAAGCTTGGCCAAAGGGCTAGAGAAGGGCCCTGTCTTCCCACTGGACCTCCTCTGGAAGTTGATTGTGGGGTATTCCTCCTCAAAGCTTCTTTAGTCCACTAAAGCTGAGCAGCAAAGCAACAGAAAGATAGAGAATAACAGAGTGGTTTGGGTTGGAAGGGACCTTAAAGCTCATCCAGTCCCATCTCCTGCCATGGGCAGGGACACCTTCCACCAGCCCAGGTTGCTCCAAGCCCCATCCAACCTGGCCTTGGACACTTCCAGGGATGAGGCAGCCACAGCTTCTCTGGGTAACCTGTGCCAGGGCCTCCCCACCCTCACAGGGGAGAATTTCTTCCCAGTATCCCATCTAACCCTGCCCTCTGTGAGTTTGAAGCCATTCCTCTTGTCCTGTCCCTCCAGGCCCTTGTAAATAGTTTCTCCCATCTTTCTTGTCATCTCCCTTCAGGTATTGGATATCAGGTCATCCTGGAGTCTTTTCTTTTCCAGTCTAAACAATCCCATTATCCCTGAGCAAAGAGCAGAGCTTGGGGCTTGGTAGGTGAGTGGTGGAGAAGTGAGGACCTCTGCACCACACCAAGGCAGCAGCAGAAAGGACCTGTGGTGTGTCAGTCCTGGGATGACATGGCAGCAGAATTCCTCTGAACCTCAGTGCCAGAGCTGCCAGGTGGCAGGGAAGGGACAGGGGCAGAGATGTGGCACAGCTGGGTGAGAAGAGCTTCTCCCAAAGCCCTGCAGTGCAAGGATGGGCTGTGAGGGAAGCAGTGCCCTCCCTGCACCCCAGAGCTGTGCTGGGAAAGGGCACTGATGTCTCAACAGTTTTATTTCCAGCAATCCTTCCCAATTCCCAACTCTCCCATTTTTCCATGTAAGCAAATCCTCACGATGCTGAAGGCAAATGAATGTGAAAAGGGAAATATGAAATTTTACTCTTCCTTCACAAAAGGCAAGAGAAAATCCCCACCAGGTTTCCCAGCCAGCCAGAATAGGAAGGAATCCCAAATTCAGAGCTGGGAGAAATTAAAATACAGTTTGACCCTCTGGTAGCACGGGGGGCTGTTCAGTCAGACACACAAATGTCTCCTCAGCACGTTTCACATCTCAGAAGAAAGATGGGGAAACTCCTGTGTGTTCAAAAGTGAAGTAAAGCCCATGTCGAAGCCTCCAGACATTCCAGAAGTCCCAACTTTGCAATTCAAGGCAAAGATGGAGAGAATATCACAGTTTATGGATGCAAACTTAGAGAAGGGCAACTTTAAAATAAAATCTTTAAGGCTTGCAAGACAGAATTTTACAGCAAATGCTAATGTCTTGTTTCTTCCCTGCTTCTTTTTCTGGTTTGATGATTAAATGCAGTAAATAAATACATAAAAATAATGACTCCTGCAGACCTTGCAGCATTCATTTTAATAGATGCTATTTAACTACACACAGAATCACAGATATCTACCTTTCAAACGCTGGTTACAAATATTGGGAAGGCCGCCAAGAAAATGGCTTTTATTTCCCCCCAATAGATATCAAAAAGAAACAACTTCTATGTTGAAATTGCCTTTATTTTTTAATCCATAAATATTTGTTACTGACAAAAGTGGAAAAATCCTTAAGACTCTAAATTTTACTAAACTGATAATATTTTTGTTTACAGTACATACAGAATGTGCTTTTACAGGTAAGTATAACAACAAGAATAATACAGAGAAAAACAGTCAAATACTGCTCATCTTGAAGCTTGTTTAATGGTTAACCAAGAGTCTGTGCAAATTACAGATACAAATGTACTTCCTCTTCAGTACTACTGTATAATAAACATGGAATCCATAAACTGGGCTAAAGCACAAAAATATCCACTTAACCCCTCTTAGGAAATATTGTCCCCCGAAACTAAAAATATTACAGTAAGAAGTGTCTTTCTCAGAGCCAAGAAATTCTTGCTACAAAAATGTCTCAGGGGTTGGCAGGGGGGCACAGGGGGCAGAGGGTCAGGGGGGCAGTGGGATGGAGACCTCCCGGACATCGTGTGGCCATGGAGACAGGGGGTGCTGAGGGCACAGAACTCGTTCACATCGACACCACCACGCCCCAAAGGGACCCTGCAGCTCTCCCCTCACCCCTGGGCTGCCACAGGGGCTTTCTCAGCTGGGTTTTGGTGAGGGCACCCCAAGAGCCGACTCTGGGAACTGGGAATGATCCCTTCTCCCGTCTGTTGGCAGACAGCACAAAGTGGCTGCTCTTTGAGGAGCAGCCCCAGCACAGCCTTATTGCTACAACACTTGGTATGAAAATATTTCAGCCCCTTTCTCACATATTCCCCTTACTTTTCACTCATTGGAAATATACCCCGACACGAGACCTGTACGTGTGAGATATATTTCAGCAGAGTCCCTCCTTCCACATGAACACTAAATCTGAAATAAAACCAACACAAGCTGTTTCTCCATCACATGAACTGAAGATGATAAATTGATCACAAAGTAGAACACATATTTCAAACACAATTAAAGTTACCCTGTTTCATGATGAGTTTGGTTGCAGTGGTGGAAGAAGGTGAAGACATGTCCCAGCTCCCAGGAACTGTCCATCTCTTACAAAAAACATACCAGTTTCTTGCAGATTCCTGGTGGGAATGCCTCTGATGGATACAGGAACAGAAAGATGCATGCAGGAAGCCCAGGTTCATGGGACCAGCTTTGTAGCCAGCCAGGTTCCAGAACAGCAGACAGAAATGAAATCTAGGCCAGGAAAGGAGAGCTTACTACCAGAAAACTGTCCCTGTTTCTTCCCACCCACTCCCATATCCAAATAACAGATCATCATTTATAAAAGGAACGTTAAAACATTGAAAAATATTTCATTTTTCCTTAAAACATGAGTCACTGGCATTAGAAGACTTTTTATGTCAAAATTCTGTTCCATGTGGTGCTCTGTGTCGTTCATTAAAAGTAGATTGCCACATTTCAAAGAGTGATTTGATGTAGTTTGAAGCTTACATTGATACAGGGTCAGTCAGAATTACTGATTGCATTTTGCAGTGTGTATGTGTATATATATTTGTGTCCATATACATACACACACATGAGAATTGTGTATAAATCCCAGTGCAGAGCACTGGGTTTTGTTGCTGCTCAGGGAATGCAAATAATGATCAGTTTTTAGGAAATAATATAAACTTTTCTATACCCCGTCTCCTGGTCCCTGCACATGCACTCAGGGAACTGGACACTCCACAGGGGTGTTTCCACCTGTGGGTTGAAGAAAAAGCTCAATTCTTCAGAGTATATTGGATTAATCAAGGCAGATTCTATTTCACTGTACAGAGGAATGTGGCTGCTTCCTGCCTTTCTCCTGAGTGCAGGATGTCGTGGTGACTCAGACATGAGGAGGAGAAAGCAGAGAGGTCCCAGTGCAGGTGGCATCACCCCTTGGAGCTGTGCCTCCCAGGGACCCTGGCCAGAAAGAGAGCAATGGGAAATCTGGGATGCGGCATCTGCCCACCCCAGCACTCCCTTTCTGGGCAGACAGGATTGTAACACATCACACACGATGTGTCAGGACAATGACAAACAATAGTCATAAAAACACTTTGCTGCTCTACAGTTTCTGCTGTGAGAGGGTCTCAAAGCCCTTCACACCATGGTCTGAAGCCTCTGTGGAATTGGAAGGTGTTCCCATTATCATCACAGGGAACTGAAGTGCTGGGATCAGGCTGTGGGACACGACACCCGGTCCCAGAGCAAGTATTTGTTCAGTGACAAACTCCCAGAGTGAGGAATAAGGAAAAAAAATAACCAAAGAACACCTGTGTGTGCTGGAACATCACTGCCCCATCTCCCAACCCAGCCCAGCACACAAAGCAAGCCATGGGAGCACAGTGTGCCCCACTGGTATCAAGGGCATTATTCCTTCCCAAGAAAATTTGCTGAAAACTTTCTGTGGTGGTGGCAGAGTCCCTGAAGAGATTTAGCCCAAAAAGGGTGGGACACATCTGCTTAAAACAGTTGAGTGGGTGGAAAAGACAAGGAAATGGGGCTTAATTTTCTTTGGAGGGTTGTTGCCCAGATAGGACAATTGGCAGAGGGCTTGGTGATATTTGCCAAGCAGAATAAGAGAAGACACCGAGGTCAAATGACACGGGCACAGTTCAGCATCTGCATGGGCTGCTTGAGGGAAAAATTCCCAAATCTGCATCTGGTCCAGCAACTTCTTAGCTCATAAATGGAACATTTAGACAAGGACTAGAGCTTGAGACAGACAGCTATGGGAATGGAAAGAGAGGAGTGTTCACCTACCCATGGCCTCACACTGCCACCTCTGCTCCTCTGGCTCTGCCACCACAGCTCCCGCAGACTCTGGGGTGGCCTCTCCTCTCCCACAGTGTTCATGTCTCCCTGCCTGAAAAGGGGAAATCCTGGCCTTTCTTAGGCCAAGAGTGAAAGGAAGAGCCCCAGAACCTAATCAGGGACTGACTCCCCATCAGCCCTCTTAGTGTCTCTTGCCCTCACAAGAGTCACAAACTGGTCTGTGGGAAGGTCAGCACAGGGCAATATTGTCCCAGGGATTGTCTTCTGGGAGGAAATATCCAGTGACTGAGCTGAGGAGCTTGGAGGTAGTCAGGGGAGAGTGGTGTCCCTCAGGGGAAGGGTCAGGAGAGGAGGTGTGAGCCTTTTCTCTCTCATCCCTCCCATGCCATGAACTGCCACTCTGATCCACAGACAGTTCTGGTTGTTGCCCAGAATGATTTTGCCAAATCTGAACCATGGAGACTGTTATTTATTCCTTCCCAGCTCAGTTTCCGTCAAACAAAGCCCCAGCACCTCTCACTGATGGATCCTTCTCAGCACGGTCTCCATCTGATGGGGCAGAATAAAGCTCTGGAACTCATACCAACAGGCCCATGTGGCCACCCCACCAAGGCCTGCCTCTAAATCCCACTGGGATAAGGACATGTGCTCCTCCTGCCTACCCTGACAAACCTGGTGCTGCATCAGAAACCTCCACAGGAGACTCATAAACCTCCAGAGGAGACTCAAGCTCCCAGTCATTGTTTGCTACAGGACTTGGCATGTGGAGCTGGGAGCATCATTAAGGCCGGGAGGTGGGAGGTATTTGAGGGGAGGGACCAGGGCAGAGCTGAGTTCAGTGAGGTTTAATGTAGGAAAAGATTTAATTGGAAATGTAGGACATGAGGAGAAGTGTCCAGGAATGTTCTTACAGCCTGAATCAGTCATGTCACCCAGAGGAGGGAGCGTGGCTGCCGGTGGGACGGGCAGCGTGGACAGCATGTGGTGGGACCCCCAGGGCACACCATGGACAGGGTCCAGCACCAGGAGTTACAGCACTGGGTCTGGCTGGCCTTCCAAACCTCTGAGACCCTTTCCCGGTCACAGAAGTGTGTTCTGATGTGAGTTAGTTCTACAGAATTTGATAGGAACACAAATAAAAGGGAAAAAAATAATAAAGCAAAACCAAACCCAAATCCAACAACAACAACAAACCAAAACCAAACCAAAACCAAAACAAAAAAAAAACCAAAGCAAAGCCCAATCTGGCTGGAAAGCCAAGGATAAAACCCTCACAAATTCTGGACCCACGAGTCTCTGTTTTAAAGATTTTACAAATATACAGTATCTAATTAGCATTATATCAGATATACAACATGCCCATTAATTATAATTATGCTGGATATATAATTTATATGCATGAAATGTAACTGTCTTCATGGTTAGGATTGGTACTCAGTGGAATTGGAATTTGGAAGGTTTTCTTGGGAGGCCATCACATGGAGAGAAAATCATGGAAAGTTACCGACCTGCTTTTGGGCAGAGACACCCCCAGTCTTGTGCTTCTGCTGAGGGCTGGGGAAAGATTTGCTACATAAGGAGTTCTGGGTTGTAACTGAGAGGAGAAAATGTGTTCAGAAACAGGGGACCTGGGCCAGTGGAAAATGCTGTCAGGAAAAGATTCTGAGGAGAGATCCAGGCTCGGGGGCAGGGGTGGAAGCCTGGCCTTGCAGGGCTCTCGGTGCAGTTGGGACCTCCCCAGCACGGCTCAGCAGGGTGAAGCTGAACAAACTCTGGTGCTTTAGGTTCAGCAGTGGCAAGAAGCTGGAGGAAGAGAAACCCTATTCCTCCTTCCTATTTACATGTTGGAGACACCAAGATATTAGAGTGATGAGTGGAGGAAAGGGAAACAAGCATTTCAGCGTATTTGTGCTTATTGAACACATCAACCCCACTACTTCCTACACTGAGAGAGCAGGCGATTTGTAGGCACTAGTATGTTTGTATCTTATGAGTATATTTAATATATACTAAAAGTTTATTTCTCAGCCAGGCTATTCTTGTCCCTAGATCTGCCAGTCCCCAAGGAAAGTCTGCCCTTGAACTTGCTCCAAGGGTGACAAGGAACAGATGCGTGGGTGCTGACTGGTGTCGAGCAGCCTGGGGGTGACCCCCCAGCAGCCAGAACTTCCCTCCTTGCTACAGAAAGACCAAATATGAGGACAAGCCCCTTCCTGACAGGATGGGGTGCTGTGTTTCCTCCTCTCTACCTCGGGCTGCATGGGACTGCTTCTACCTGGAGCAACGGAAAAGTCCTAAATTCATGGGAACAATGAGATGATGCAGGTGAGCCCTTGGAAGGAGCCATCGATTACTATGGCTTTCTTTGACAGAAACTGATGCACATCAGGAAAATTTCCTCTATTATCCCTCACTATTGTCTGTTGGCTTGCTTGGGTTCTTCTCATGTCACCGATGGAGGGGTGGCTTTAAAAACAACATGGATGGGACTGTCAGAGAAGTCTTTGCAGACACTGAGTTAGTAGAGGTTACCTTGGCCTATAAGGCCACTGCAGTGTGGGGTGCTGTGGCCACCCCCAGTCCTTACAGAGTATGTACAAGGCCCGAGGTCCTATCACACAGTCACCTCAGTCTTGCTGGCCGTGCGATAGTGGTGGTGGTGGCCGGGGATGTAATGCAGTTGCTCCACGGTGTTGTGGCGGCGCGAGGCGAAGGCCTGGCGCTTGGCCGAGGTGGGGGTCATCCCCAGAGTGTTGTACAAGTTATTTGAGGCACTGGGATGGGAGTGCATTTTTGACATCCTGTAGCGATCCAAGACGGGTGTGGACACAAAGACATCCGTGTGGGACAGTGCCCGGGACATGGACTGCTCGGGGTACCCCGAGCGCTCCGGGGACAGCAGCGGGTCCTGGGAGTGCAGGCGCTCGGCCGACAGCAGCTGCTCGTCTGAGAGGATCCGTTCGTAGGACATGCTGAACTCCTCGGGCATGATCCTCTCAGGGGACAGCACCCTGTCCTGGGACATGGCCCGGATGGGGCGGCGGGGCCTGTCCCGGTGGTTGGTCTGTTGGGACATCTTGATGACGTTGATGGGGAGCGTCCCCCGCGCCGCCAGGTCGGGCAGGTGCCTCCTCCTCATGTAGTACTCGTCAGCCTCCTTGTCAGCTGTGGGGAGGGAAAGGGAGTGGTTTAGGAATGTCACAGTGCTGTTCCACAGGGGGAAAGGGAACTGTGCACAGCACACAGCCCTGGAGCGGCCTCCTGGGGACACCTCAGGGACCATCAACCACCCACGTCAGGAGCTGCCCGTCAGAGAGACCCCAGCCCCGTGTGGGTCATGTCACCACGGGCCTGTGGCAGGGGAAGGAGTTTGAATTGCATGGGGATGGGGGGAGTCCCTGTGCAAACACCCACCTTCCTGCACCATGAAACAACAGATCCCACATGCCATCCAGTCCAGACTTGGTATGAGGTGATTTACACAAAAGGCGAGTTATGGAGAAAGTAGCAAATGTCACCTTCTCAATACACTTCTAAAGCAAGTACAGGGCAGGTGAGCTGAGAAGGACAGTCCCCCATTTGAAGGAATGCACAGCTCATCTCTGGATGTTCCCTGGAGTCCATGAGTGACATCATCACATTTTTAATTACCATTTTTGAATAGTTGTAAACGTGATCACAAAACAGGTTTGGTAGTCACTGGATGTTCTCACTGAGAAACTGAAACACCTGCCTAAGGTTTCAGTTTCCATTTTCTCAGACACCTTCGTTTGATAGAATTTATCCCATGGAATGTTTCGTGCTCAATTTGCTGTTTCTGCATCTTAAATGATCTCTTTTGCTCAGAAACTCATCACCCCCCTCCACACACTCACCCTCCTCTCTTTGGCTTTCAGAGAAACACTAGAGACTCAGTGTTGGCTCCTGCAGCTGTACCATGTTAGGTCACTTAAATCCTATAGCTGGAATGACCTGATTCAACCAACATTTGATTAAAAGAAGCAATTCCACAACTGTTTCAGATTTTTTTTTTTTAAACAACAGAAACACAAAAACTTCCTGGTTAACCCCTTTGATGTTCATATGCTGTAAACTGGGATTACTTACCTGGAAGGAGGCTTAGCAGTTCTTGGGCTTCAAGCCCAGTGCAGCCTGTAAGGTAATGTCATTAAGGTCAGGAGGTGAGAGGTACTTAAGGGGAGGGAGAACTTCCCTCTGTGCCTGTGGCTGCAGAGATGAAAGCACAGGACATCAGTCCCTCACCAGAATGGTCTCTGTCACAAGGAGAAGAGCACAACATTGGCCTCTGTCAGGGGATGGAGAATGTTTAATGCTCAACACTGATCACCTCTACGAGCCTCCTTCCTCATTTCTTTGTCTGAGATGTTTCCTTGGTGTGTCCAGAAGCACCTCCATCCTTTCTGGCTCCAGAAGACCCTAGAGTGAGCCCCACCCCAGACACCTAGCAGGCAGCCCTCCTCTCCTTGGAGAAGACAACACAACCCTCACTGGTGTGTAGGAAGGGGTACCACATGGACAGGTACAGCAAGTTTCTCCACCTTCCAGAGGAAACAATCTTCTTGAGAAGTAACCTCATAGGAGCATCTTGGGATGGAGATCACAGAGCTGGGAACACACACCCACACGACCCAGTGTGCACTTTCCCTACCAACTTGAGCTAAGTGTTGATTGGCAAAGACATCCTGTCCTACACGTCCTTGGCCAGCTCCTGGGACCTGACATGAAATTCCTTTGGAAAGTCTTTTGCTTATAAGACAAGTATGATAAAGATATATGATAATGATAATAAAGAGGGACACCATTGATTTTCTCATCTCAATATTTCATTCTGTAGTAGGTGATGTGAGATGGGAAAGTATCAGATGGTAGAAGAGGAGAATTTCACATGCATGGAGATTCTGAACGTTGTTTGAGTGACAAAAAGAGCAAAGCTCTGCTGCAGGACAGTCTGGGCAATCCAGAATTGGGTAAGGGAGGTGGTCCCACTTTCTGTAGGCATCCAACAGGCCTAGAAGTGAAATATAGGTGGAAATTTCCTCTCTCCTCTGAAATAGCCATAAATCTGTTGGTTTGATGCACCACGTTGGCTGAGAGTTGAAGACAGTTGGCTGGTGTCCCATGAGGCAGAGCTCAGGTGGCACAGGGGGTGCTGACACCATCCCAGAGTTTGCTCACAAAAATCACAGAATCTGCTGAGTTAGAGGGAACCCACAAGGATCATCCAGTCCAACCCTCAGCCCTGCACAGGCCCATCCCCAAGAGTCACCCCCTGTGCCCCAGAGGATCAGCCAAACCCTCCTGGAGCTCTGGCAGCCTTGGGGCTGTGCCCACTGCCCTGGGGAGCCTGGGCAGTGCCCAACCAGCCTCTGGGGGAAGAACCTTTGCCTGAGATCCAACCTGAGCCTGCCCTGACACAACTTCAGAGTACTCCCTCAGGTCCTGTCACTGGTCCCCACAGAGAAGACCACAGTTACCCAATGGTGCCTGAATGTCTTCTCCAGCCCTGGAGAGCTGTCAGCACCCTGTGCTGGATGATGTCACTTATGTGTGACACTCATCTCCTCTCCTAGACATGCTCTTCACTGTTCCCTGGACCCTGCTCCTCATGGGCCCTTGCACAGTCCAGAAGATCTGTGAGCAGGGTGGTTGGTTCCCATCTCAGCACACAAATTTACAAGCTGAGAACACGTGCAAGGGCCTGTTGGCACCATCACTGCTGCCAACCTCTTCTCTGCAGCCCACACACCACCAAGGCTGAGGTCACCCACAGCTCTCCTGCTCTGGCACACTTCCTGCTGCTGGGATTTGCTCTCCAGAGCACATGTTGGAGGAATGAGTCTTTGTTTTTTGCAATCAAAAACTTCTTGGAAGAATATCTCATGGTAAATATCAGACAGCAGCTCCCCTGGTCTCAAACACTTGTGTCTTTAAAATCACCCTTGAGGAAGCCTGAGAAGGACTGGGGAAATTCCATATGGCCACAGTAAGTGTAGGCGTTTTTATTCCACAGTTTATTTCTATAGAAATGCCCCACTTTGTGTGCACAGGCTTGGTACTGGTGCTCGGGGCTGGCTGCAGAATAGAAATGAAGCAATTACAACTCTGGCACTTGGCCTCTGCTCTGGATGAGAGGAGTTCCACTGGATTTGCCCAAGTGGCTCTAAATAGATGTAATTAAAGCAGAGAACATCCCAAATGGAGATGTGCTTGGATGCCCATACCTGGCTGTGGTAATTGCCAGCAGGAGCTAAACCAGCTTATGTGAGGTTTGCAGCGTCTGAGGCTGCTTTAGTGAGGTGAATCAGCTGATGAAAAGTGGTTTGAAGTTGTTCCTTGCTAATTTAGATTAAACCCCCAGCATTTCTACACCTTAAATTTGTTTTTCCCATTAGTAGCATTAAAAATATCCTTTTTTCCCCTCTCCCATCCCATGTACAACTCTGTACAGCCTTTTGCTGGCCATGGTTAAACCTTTTAGGGAGCTGATTTCATTTCAAAGGTTATTCTAAGCTCACACAGGCTGTGCCCCCCACGATGCTGAGGGACATGTGTGGATGTTGGCACAGCTACGCTGGGAAGGTTTCCTGGTGTAGACAAGCTTCACATCTCCACCTCAAAGGAATCAAAGCTGAAACAGCAGTTTCTCATGAACAACAAGCTGGTTTAGGCAGGCACCAGACAGACTTTTACCAGGCTGTTGCCTCTGAAAGGTGGTGTCAGTGTGAGCCAGTGGTGGAGAACGGAGCCTGACAGGAGGCCAAGGTTCTGCAGCACACACGTGCCAAGAGACAAGAGACAAGCTCAGCACAGCTCTGTAACCACAGTGTTTGTGCACCCAGGGACAGCCAGGAACCAAACACAGCCCCAGGCTTTGGAGACTGGAGGCTCCAGTGGATTGGGGCGGGAACTGGAGACGTTTGGTTTCATAGTTGGCCAAAACCAAATTCTCCCCGGGAACAGAAACCACAGAATCACAGAATGGTTTGGATTGGAAGGGACCTTAAAGATCAGCTCATTCCACCCCCTACCACGGGCAGGGTCACCTTCCAGCCTGATCCATCTCATCCTCATTATACTGGGACACTGAGGCTCTCATACCACTGCTCCTTATCTTGTCATTGGTATGAGAACAGACAACTGTAGTTTCAGACAAAATAAAACTACCAGTATGTTTCTCCATCAGGGAGATGGAGACTCTGCACAATCCCATATGTTTCTCCATCAAGGATGTGCTTAAAAATTCAAAAAAGTGGATTCCAAAAGGCCAGAAATTATGAGCAGACAAAAAGAAATCACTGGTGTATTGATTGACAAAAATTTCTCTTTTTTTTTAAGTCAATCCCATTGTTCTGGGTCATCACTTGTGTTTTGCAAACATTTGAAACTGGAAATCATGTTTTCTGCACACTTTCTGGGCTTTTTTCATTGGTTTTAATTGGGTTTTTTCCTGCCCTTTCTTTCCTCCTTTGGCAGTTTCAGGAACATTGACCAGGGCTGATCTCACCAAATTTCAGGAATATTTGAGTGCTTCAACTGCCTTGATTTTAGGATAAACTGATTTTCCCTTAGACTGCTTTTTGGGTTTTTTTTTCTCCCATTTGTGGGGAAATCCCCAAATAAATGCTCTCTAAGTGCTCTTACTCACACATTACACTTCAATATGTCTAAGGCAGAGCACAGCTCCTCTGACACTGGAATTAGAGAAACAAGGAATATTTTTGGTGGTCTGGGAAGAGAATATGGAAAAGCCAAGGGGATTTTTGCTTCCTGTGGTTGTAGTTAGCGTGGTGAAAGTAGGTGCACGTGTGTATGTGTGTGTGTGAGGCCATTAGAGTAATTCCTTTACTTTTCTTAAAGGCAGTTCCTCTGTTTTTCTTTCTCTGCAGCTCCAACATATTCTCTCTTCTGGCTTGTACCTCCTGTTCTAATTGGCCTTAACATTTTGAAGCTGCCTAGTCATTTGTGAAGATTCTTTAGCCAAAACCAAGTGGTTTAATATGCCTGAAAATATCACCTTCCTTCCTGACTGACCTTTCTCACTTAGCTGGAAAGAGCAATTCCCTGGAGCTCTGGGCAGGATGGAATTAATAGGGCAGCTCTTGCTCAGGCAGGGGTTCCCACACCCACCCACCACTGCTTTTCCCACCTTGCAGGGCTGCCAGGGCAGGGCTGGAGTAGGTCTTCCCATGGAGGGGGTACCCAGCCCCTCAGAGACCTTCCTCCCTCTGGGAGCAAACACCGGGTGGGGTTTCCTGTTGTCTGTGCCCTGAAGGAAGAGCTGGGGAAGTAAAGAGCCCTGGAAGCAGAAAGCTCCCATGGGACTTGGTTCTGAGTGGCTTCCATGCAGTCAGCAACCTGTTCCTACTGCTCCTAAAAGGTCTGGGGCACCTTCAAGCCTTTGCTTTGGAAGGAGGAGAAGCCACGGTGCTGCTTTCTCAGTGCAGTGGCAGGAGAGGTGAGTGCCCAGAGGTGGAAGCTCCCTTCTCAGTGCAGTGCCACTGCCCAGGGACACAGCAGGGAGCCCACAGAGTCCAGAATGTGCTGGGCCCACAAGGATCTTCCAGTCCAACCCTCAGCCCTGCACAGGCCCATCCCCAAGAGTCACCCCCTGTGCCCCAGAGGATCATCCAAACCCTCCTGAGCTCTGGCAGCCTTGGGGCTGTGCCCACTGCCCTGGGGAGCCTGGGCAGTGCCCAACCAGCCTCTGGGGGAAGAACCTTTGGCTGAGATCCAACCTGAGCCTGCCCTGACACAGCTCCAGCCCTTCCCTGGCTGCTGTCCCTGGTCCCCCCAGAGCAGAGCTCAGTCCCTGCCCCTCCTCTGCCCCTGCCCAGGAAGGTGGAACTGCACTGAGGTCTCCCCTCAGTCTCCTCTGCTCCAGCTGAACACACCAAGTGCCCTCAGTGTCCTCACACACCTTCAAATCAAGGCCCTTCCCCATCCTCCTTCCCTCCTTTGGACACTCTCTAATGGCTCAATCTCTTCCTTCCATTGTGTCCCCCCAAACTGCCCCAATGTTGAGGTGAGGCCGCCCCAGGGCAGAGCAGAGCGGGACAATCCCCTCCCTGGCCATGCTGGGCCTGATGCCCCCAGGACTGGGTTGGCCCCCCTGGGCATCGTAAACTGGGGTTATTATCCAGCAAAGAGCTGGGCAGCCCCTGAGAGTAGCTCTGGTGTCAGAGACACTGGGACCCTCCGAGGGGTCACAGGGGACTGTCCTTCCCTGATCCCGGCACTGAACAGACACAGGATCCCTGATGGCTCTGTGGCCAAGGTGGCTGAGGTGGAGCTGACCGTGCCATTGCTGAGCTCTGTCCTTATCTCTGGCAAAGAGATACTAAATTTTATTTTTTTCTTAATTGATTATTCAATATTCTTGGGCAGAAATTGTCTTTCACTACCTGTCTCTGCTAACTGGAGGAAAATAAGTAACATTAACCTGCCTGGCAAACCCAAAGAAATGCAGACCAACAGCTGAAACATAGATTTAAAAAGTATCTAATGCCTTTTATTTTACTTAAACAGAAATATTTTATTTGTTAAGGAGCTCTTCATTAACTTTTTTTTTATTATTTTTTTAACCCTAACAGGGAGTTCATTGGAAAGAAATAATTTTAAATATGAACAATGAGCTCCTAATAAATAATTTTCAAACTCCAGCATTTAAATATTACATTCTTTGTGTTACCTTTAGCTCCTTCACATGGAATAAGAAAATTATATTGCTGGTATTTTCCAAGGGAAGTTCTGGGAGCTCTGTGCCTGTTTTCCTTTGGCTCTGGGGTAGAGCAGCTGTAAGAAAGTGATTCAGTGATTCTGGAGGTGCTGAATGTATTCAATCCCAGTGGGAGCTGGGAGTGCTTGGCACTTTCAGAGTCCAAACTGTCTATTTAGTTACTCAAAAACACAGTGCCAAGCACTTGGTTTGGCATTTACCAGGTGCTCTGCAAGAGGAGGCGTTGGTGCCTTGCAAAGATCCCTGAGCTCTGTCCACACCTGCCCTGGAGGGGGAATAGTTGGTGTTTCCACTTCTAGGCTCGATGGTGCTGAATATTTAAGGGGGTCACTGAACCCCACTCAAGGCAATGGCCAAAGACAAACTCTGATGTTCTTGGATTCATGTTGACTCTCAGGGATCCAGTGAACAGTAACAAGGACAGGAATGGCCCAGAGAGTCAGGAAAAGCTCAGGAGAGGAGCACTGACTGCTCAGTACACTGTTGAGAACATTCAATCTTGGCAGCTTAACACAACTTTTGTCGTTTTAGACAAATGTTTGTGAAACCATAGAATGATATTGTAAAATTCCAGAATGGTTTGGGTTACAAGGGACCTTAAAGCTCATCCAGTTCCACCCCCTGCCATGGGCAGGGACACTTTCCACTTGCCCAGGTTGCTCCAAGCCCTGTCCAACCTGGCCTTGGACACTTCCAGGGATGGGGCAGCCACAATTTCTCTGGGCAACCTGTTCCTGTGTCTCCAGGGGGTATATTTCGTGTGTTGGGAAATTTTTATTTCAGCTGAGAAATGAAAATAAATTCTCACCTCAAAACGGGGATATTTTGAAGCAGTAATATTACAGTGCCACGATTTCAAGGGGTTTCCAGTATCAGATATTACACC